>NC_069507.1:98326902-98579402 GCF_027579735.1 Bombina bombina
GTGTCTAATGGTGAAGCTGATGTGTCCTCAGAGGGAGAGTTGTTGTTTTTTGATTGTCAAGAGTCAATCTCTGATCATGATCATGATATATTCTCTTATTCATATAAAGTTGAACATATTCATTCACTTTTAAAATACATTTTGCTTACTTTAGAGGTTAAAGATCCAAAAGTAGATGGCATAAACCTGTTAATTGTTTAGATACTGTTTTTAAACCTATGGTTAAAACTCCTGTTGTATTTCATATCCCTGTTGCAGTCTCTGAGGTTATATCAAGAGTTTGGACTAAGCCAGGTATACCTTTTAATCATTCTGCAAGGTTTAAGAAGATGTATCCTGAACTTTGGGAAACTATTCCCCAGGTAAGTGGGGTCATTTCTAATCTGGCTAGACTAAGATGCATCACCATTTCATTGGAAGATAGATTTTAATTTAAAGACACTTTAGATAGGAAGTTAGAATCCTTCCATAGGAGGGCTTTCCTGCAAGCAGTGTATCTTTTCAGACTAGCAGTATCAATTGCTGATGAGGCTACTGCTTCATTTTAGTTTAATAGTCTTTCTGGGCAGTTTTCTGATGAATCTGCCAGTGAAGATTTTTTAAACCGTTTAGAGTTGCTCAAATGTGCAAATGCTTTAATTTGTGATGCTATTTTTTACATTAAAATCAATGCTAAATGTATGCATTTAGCTGTTCTTTCTAAGAGGACTTTATAATTTAAATCTTGGTCTGCTGACATGGTTTTTAAATCCAGAGATGTTTTTTGGTACTGGATTGGACTCCATTGTTTCTCCTGTGACTGGTGTAAAAGGATCTTGCCTTCCTCAGGACAGAAAGTCCAAAGGTAAACCTAAGTCTCAGAATCGTTTTTCATCTCATACGTTAGAACAGGGCAGAGAAATCTGATTCCTCCACTCAGCAGCAAAGTTCCTCTAGTTCTATCTGGAAGTCTAGTTCTCACTGGAACAAGTCAAAGCAGTCTAATAATTTTACTTCCCCATCCAAATCTGCATGACGGTGTGGCCTGCGATCCAGAGGCTCTGGTAGGGGATAGGTTATGCCTTTTTTAGGAAGCTTGGTTTCAGTCTGTTTATAAATATTGTCTTCCAGAGATGTCAAATTGGTTGGGTTTTTCTGCTCAATGTTCTTCCAAATCCATTAGAGGCTCAGGCCTATTTTTCAGTCAGTGTCGGATCTAGAAACTATGGGGGTGTTTGTTCAGGTGTCACATTACTCGAGTTAGTGTCAAAGTCAGAAATACCCAGAGAGGTAGGAATTGAGGTTAACCACACTGAAAGCACTGGACAAGTCCTGGCAGAGACTGGATGAGTAGAGTGCAGAAGGGAAACAATACTGTACCTGAAAAAGGAACGTCTCCGAGCAGGAGGAGGATGAACACCAGGAACCAGAAGCTTATGTGCAAAGGAGAATCAAAAAGCCAAAGTCCAATCCAAGATTCAGAGCCAGGTATCAGTCCAATCTTTGCAAGATACAAAAGGGGTTTAGCGTAGCCAAAGTCAGTATTGAATCAGATTTCAAAGCCAGGTATCAGTCCATTCTTCACAAGGTAACAAAAGGAGTTTAGAAGAGCCAATGTCAGTGTCCAATCCGATTTCAAAGCCAGGTATCTTTAGAAACACAGAATAAGCTCAAACGAAGGTAACTGAATACTATACTCGAGCACGGAGGATATGGAGGCTCTGATATTTAAAGCCAAAAGGTCGCGCCAAAAGGGACGCAAGCATGACATGCAGTAGCGATGCGACCATGACGACGCAAGTAGCGACACCAAAAAATGGCATGACACAATGACGCAAGTAGCGACGTCCAAAACGATGCGACAGTGATGACGCAAGAAGGTAAACAGACCTCAGGTTCGTTTACAGGAACAGGGAATAGGATTTTATTCAAATTTCTTCATTGTTCCAATGAGGGAACTTTCAGACCAGTTCTGGATCTAAAAACTCTGAAAAGGTTTCTCAGAGTTCCTACTTTCAAAATGGAAACTATTCTGACTATTCTGCCTTTTGTTCAGCCAGGTCAGTTTATGTCCACAATAGATTCAAATTATGCTTGCCTTCATGTTCCTATACAGAAGGAACTTCATCAGTTTCTAAGGTTTCCCTTTGTGATCAGGCATTTTCAGTTTGTTGCTCTACCCTTTGGTCTGGCTACAGCTCCCAGAATATTCTCTGGGTTCTGCCCTTTTATTTGTAATCAGATCTCTGGGTATTGTGGGTGTTTCCTTACCTGTACAATATATCTTCATAATTTGGATGTTGTTAGAGCATATAAATATTATGTTGATGCTAGTATGGATTTCAGGCAATTTTCTAATTTGCTTCTTCAATTTTCTGCTTCTAGGAAAGGTCAGAAAGGTTAAAAAGCTTCTGCTGCTTCTTTGGATTCTTGGTTTAAACTTTTGATTCACAAAGCTTACTTGGAGGCAGATCAGCCTCCACCTAATAGTATTACTGCTCATTCTACTAGATCAGTCGCCAGGTCTTGGGCTTTTAAGAATGAAGCTTCTGTTAACCAATTGTGCATGGCAGCTACTTGGTCTTCTTTGCATATTTACTAAATTCTACCATTTTGATGTTTTTGCTTTTTGTGAGGCAGCCTTTTGTAGGAAAGTCCTTCAGGCAGTTGTCTTATTATTTATTTTATTTTCTGTTTTTAAGTGCGTTTAAAAAAATATATAATTTTTTTTTGTGGGTTCTATTAGGGTTGTGGATTTAGTTTTCTCAGTAAAAAAAAGGATGTTTCTTAAATCCCAGCCTTCATGTTTTATTACTCATGAACACCACAGCTTGGGTATTAGTTCCCATGAGTAATGGATCATGGACTCTCACCACCTCTATTAAAGAAAACATATGTTATGCTTACCTAATAAATTATTTTCTTTCATGGGGGTGAGAGTCCATGAGACCCCACACTGTGTTTTTCTAGTGTTTTTCTTTCTTTGGAGTTTTTAAAGGGACACTGAACCCAAAATTTTTCTTTTGTGATTCAGATAGATGTAATTTTAAGCAACTTTCTAATTTACTCCTATTAGCAAATGTTCTTCATTCTCTTGTTATCTTTATTTGAAAATCAAAAATGTAAGTTTAGATGCCGGCCCATTTTTGTGAACAACCTGGGTTGTTCTTGCTGATTGGTGAATAAATTCATCCACCAATAAACAAGTGCTGTCCAGGGTGCTGGACTTTTTAAAAAAAATAAAGATAGCAAGAGAACGAAGAAAAATTGATAATAGGAGTAAATTATAAAGTTGCTTAAAATTGCATGCTCTATCTGAATCATGAAAGAAAAAATTTGGGTTCAGTATCCCTTTAAAAGCTGCTGGAAGCGATAAGGGTCGCTCCTAGAGCTTCAAACCCCTTGGTCACTAACTGACAGTTGTTGTAGGATGTTCCATGTACGTCCTTGGTCCTTAAAGGGTTAAAGACTCTTTACTGAAAAATATTCATTTGTTTTACTTCAAATTTCTTGTCAGTCAGGGTGCCCAAAAGATTGCTAAACTTTAAAGAAATTCTTTCATGCAATCTAAAATTACAAGATCCTAAAAATAAAGGTTTAAATTGAGCAGTCTGGTTAACTTAACCCCTTAGTGACAGACCATTTTTCAATTTTCTTACCGTTAGGGACCAGGGCTATTTTTAAATTTCTGCTGTGTTTGCTGTAATTTTCTTCTTACTCATTTACTATACCCACACATAGTATATACAGTTTTTCTTGCCATTAAATTGACTTTCTAAAGATACCCTTATTTTCATCCTATCGTATAATTTACTATAAAAAAATAAAATATGATAAAAAAATTGGGAAAAAAACACACTTTTTCTAACTTTGAGCCCCAAAATCTTTTACACATCTACAACCACCAAAAAACACCCATGCTAAATAGCTTCTAAATTGTGTCCTGAGTTTATAAATACCCAATGTTTACATGTTCTTTGCGTGTTATAGTTATAGGGCAATAAGTACAAGTAGCACTTTGCTATTTGCAAACCATTTTTTTTTATTACCGATATGTATATATATTTTTTTAGTAGACAACCCAAAGTATTGAACTAGGCCCATTTTGGTATATTTCATGCCACCATTTAACCGCCAAAAGCGATCAAATAAAAAAAAAAAATTCATTAACTTTTTCACTAATTTTTTTCACTAATTTTTTCACTAACTTTTTCACTAACTTTAGGTTTCTCACTGAAATTATTTACAAACAGCTTGTGCAATTATGGCACAAATGGTTTTAAATTCTTCTCTAGGATCCCCTTTGTTCAGAAATAGCAGACATATATGGCTTTGGCATTGCTTTTTGGTAATTAGAAGGCTGCTAAATGCCGCTGCACACCACACTTGTATTATGCCCAGCAGTGAAGGGGTTAATTAGGTAGCTTGTAGGGTTAATTTTAGCTTAAGTGTAGAGATCAGCCTCCTCCCGATCCCTCCCTGACCCCTCTCTAACGGCTCTCTACCCTCCCCCACCTCACAATTGTCACCGCCATCTTAAGTACTGGCAGAAAGTCTACCATTACTAAAATAAAAGGCTTTATATATATATATATATATATATATATATATATATATCCACACAATGGATATAAAAAGTCTACACACCCCTGTTAAAATGTCAGGTTTCTGTGATGTAAAAAAATCAGCCAAAGATAAATCATTTCAGAACTTTTTCCACCTTTAATGTGACCTAGAAACTGTACCACTTATATGAAAAACAAACTGAAATCTTTTAGGTGGAGGGAAGTAAACAAAAAAAAACCTAAAATAATGTGGTTGCATAAGTGTGCACACCCTCATAACTGGGGATGAAGCTGTGTTCAGAATTAAGCAATAACATTCAAAATCATGTTAAATAGGACCCAGTACACTCCTGTCATCATTTAAAGTGCCTCTGATTAACCCTTAAATAAAGTTCAGCTGTTCTAGTAGGTCTTTCCTGACATTTTCTTAGTCGCATCGTACAGCAAAAGCCATGGTCCGTAGAGAGCTTCCAAAGCATCAGAGGGATCTCATTGTTAAAAGGTATCAGTCAGGAGAAGGGTACAAAAGAATTTCCAAGGCATTAGATATACCATGGAACATGGTGAAGACAGTCATTATCAAGTGGAGAAAATATGTTGCAACACTGACATTACCAAGAACTGGATGTCTCTCCAAAATTGATGAAAAGACGAGAAGAAAACTGGTCTGGGAGGCTGCCAAGAGGCCTACGGCAACATTAAAGGAGCTGCAGGAATATCTGGCAAGTACTGGCTGTGTGGTACATGTGACAACAATCTCCCATATTCTTCATATGTCTGGGCTATGGGGTAGAGTGGCAAGACGGAAGACTTTTCTTACGAAGAAAAACATCCAAGCCCGGCTACATTTTGCAAAAACACATCTGAAGTCTCCCAAAAGCATGTGGGAAAAGGTTTTATGGTCTGATAGAACCAAGGTTGAACTTTTTGGCCATAATTCCAAAAGATATGTTTGGTGCAAAAACAACACTGCACATCACCAAAAGAACACCATACACACAGTGAAGCATGGTGGTGGCAGCATCATGCTTTGGGGCTGTTTTTCATCAGCTGGAACTGGGGCCTTAGTCAAGGTAGATGGAATTATGAACAGTTCCAAATACCAGTCAATATTGGCACAAACATCATCTTTCAGCATGACAATGACCCAAAGCATACATCCAAATCAACAAAGGAATGGCTTCACCAGAAGAAGATTAAAGTTTTGGAATGGCCAAGCCAGAGCCCAGACTTGAATCTGAGTGAAAATCTGTGAGGTGATCTGAAGAGAGCTGTGCACAGGAGATGCCCTCGCAATCTGACAGATTTTGAAAGTTTTTGCAAAGAAGAGTGGGAAAATCTTGCCAAATCAAGATGAGCCATGCTGATAGACTCATACCCAAAAAGACTGAGTGCTGTAATAAAATCAAAAGGTGCTTCAACAAAGTATTAGTTGTGCACACTTATGCAACCATATTAGTTTATTTTTTTATTTTTACTTCCCTCCACCTAAAAGATTTCAGTTTGTTTTTCAATTGAATTCTACAGTTTAAAGGTCACATTAAATGTGGAAAAAGTTCTGAAATTATATATTTTTGGCTCATTTTTTTACATCACAGAAACCTGACATTTTAACATGGGGTGTGTAGACTTTTTATATCCACTGTATGTCATTTTTTTATATATATATATATTCTGCAGTGTTGGATCCCCCCTTAGCCCCCAACCTCCCTGATCCCCTCCCTAAACGGCTCTCTAACCCTCCCCCCTCTACCTATTTGCCGCCATTTTGGGTACTGGCAACTGTCTGTAGTGTAGCTGCCCCCTCTCAATACCCTACACCCCTCCCAGATCTCTTTTCCAACACTTATTCCCCTCCTTTCCCTCCTTCCCTTACACTTATTTGCCCTAGTGTAGCAGTCCCACCTGCTCCTGTCCCTCACATGCACTCCCGGACCCATATTTCCCGCTAACCGGAACTCCACCAGTGATGGGCCGCCCAACCGCCTCCCTCCTATTCCTCCCTGCCACCAACGATCGGCATCATTGCTGGCTGATGCAGAGAGGGCCACAGAGTGGCTCCCTCTGCATCGGTTGCTTAAAAAAATAAATGTATTATTACCTGATAAATTTCTTTCTTTCCGGATATGTATTGTTCTCAAAGTCATTCCAATTACTAGTGGGAATATCCCTCCTGGCCAGCAGGAGGAGGCAAAGAGCACCAAAGCAAAGCTGTTAAATGTCACTCCCCTACCCATAATCCCCAGTCATTTGACCGAAGGGAAATGGAAAAGGAATAACACAAAGGTGTAGAGGTGCCTGAGGTTTAGTAAAAAATAACTGTCTTTATAAAGGGTGGGGTCGTGGACTCTCCATATCTGGAAATAAATAAATTTATCAGGTAAGCATACATTTTGTTTTCTTTCCTAAGATATGGAGAGTCCACAACGTCATTCCAATTACTAGTGGGAACCAATACCCAAGCTAGAGGACACGGAATGAATAGGGAGGGAGAAAAAGACAGGCAGACCTAAACAGAAGGCACCACAGCTTGAAGAACCTTTCTCTCAAAAGAGGCCTCAGCCAAGGCAAAAGTATAAAATTTGTAAAATTTAGAAAAAGTATGCAGAGAGGACCAAGTTACAGCCTTGCAAATATGTTCCACAGAAGCTTCATTTTCATTTTTTTTAGGGCGACAG
Organism: Bombina bombina; assembly: GCF_027579735.1. Lineage (NCBI taxonomy): Eukaryota > Metazoa > Chordata > Amphibia > Anura > Bombinatoridae > Bombina > Bombina bombina. The sequence continues at coordinate 98,334,125 of NC_069507.1, forward strand.
CCCTAGTGAAATGAGCTGTAATTCTCTCAGGAGGCTGCTGACCAGCAGTCTCATAAGCTAAACGAATTATACTTCTCAACCAGAGGGACAGAGAAGTAGCAGTAGCTTTCCTGAGAAAGAAACAAACAAGGCAGAAGACTGGCGAAAATCCTTAGTCGCCTGTAGGTAGAATTGTAGAGCGCGCACAACATCCAAGTTGTGTAACAGACGTTCCATGTGAGAAGAAAAGGATTAAGACTGAGAGAAGGAACAACAATTTCCTAATTAATATGTCTATCCTAAACCATCTTAAGGAGAAAACCCAATTTAGTACGTAGGACCGCCTTATACGCATGAAAGATAAGGTAAGGCAAATCACACTGCAAAGCTGAGATTTCAGAAATAGCAACAAGAAACAAAACCTTCCAAGATAACATCTTAATATCTATGGAATGCATTGGCTCAAACGGAGCCTGCTGAAAAACTTTAAGAACAAAGTTAGGGCTCCAAGGAGGAGCAACAGGTTTAAACACAGGCCTGATTCTGACCAGGGCCTGACAAAAAAATTGAACATCTAGCACATCCGCTAGACACTTTTGTAAAAGAATTGATAATGCAGAAATCTGATCCTTCAGAGAATTGACTGACAACCGTTTCTCCAGACCTTCCTGGAGAAAAGACACAATTCTAGGAATCCTGACCCTACTCCAAGAGAAGCCCTTCGATTTACACCAGTAAAGGTATTTACGCCATACCTTATGGTAAATTTTACGAGTATCAGGCTTGCGAGCCTGCAGCATGGTCTCAATGACCGACTCAGAAAACCTACGCTTAGCCAGAACTAAGCGTTCAATCTCCAAGCAGTCAGCTTCAGAGAAACGAGAGTTAGAAGGTCTTTCCTCAGAGGCAGCCTCCAAGGTGGCAGAGATGACATCTTCACTAGGTCTGCATGCCAGATCCTGCGCGGCCATACAGGAGCTATTAGAATTACCAACGCTCTATCCTGTATGATACGAGCAATGACTCGTGGAAGGAGCGCAAACAGAGGAAACGGATATGCTAGACCAAAAACCCAAGGAACCACCAGAGCATCTATCAGAGCAGCCTGCAAATCTCTTGACCTTGAACCGTACCTTGGAAGCTTGGCGTTCTGCCGAGACGCCATCAGATCAAACTCCGGTACCCCCCACTTGAGAGTTAACCTGGAGAACACCTCCGGATGGAGAGCCCACTCCCGGGGATGAGATGTCTGTCTGCTCAGGAAATCCGTTTCCCAGTTGTCCACTCTAGTCAGAGCCACCTTCATGGCTAAGGAACTTAGAGTTCCCCCCTGGTGGTTGATGTAAGCCACTGAGGTGATGTTGTCCGACTGGAACCTAATAATCCGGGCTAAGGATAATTGAGGCCAAGCCTTCAGAGCATTGCAAATTGCTCTCAACTCCAAGATGTTTATGGGGAGAGCAGACTCCTCCCGAGTCCAAACTCCCTGTGCTTTTAGTGAGTCCCACACTGCTCCCCAGCCTTCGTGGTTACAATCACCCAGGAAGGTGTACGGAAGCATGTGCCCTGAGACAGATGGTCCTGAGAAAACCACCACGGGAGAGGGTCTCTTGTCAACTGGTCTAGATCTATCCTCTTAGACAGATCCGAATGGTCTCCGTTCCATTGTCTGAGCATGCATAATTGCCAAGCTCTCAAATGTAATCGAGCAAAGGGAATGATGTCCATGGAAGAGACCATCATACCAATTGCCTCCATACATTGAGCCACTGATGGCCGTACAGTAGACTGTAGAGGGAGGTAAGAGGAGAGAATTTTTAATTTTCTGACGTCTGTCAGAAAAATTTCCATAGATAGGGAATCTATTATAGAGAAAAGAAAATCACCCTTGTAACTAGAACAAGGGAACTCTTTTCCAGATTCACTTTCCATCCGTGGGAACGTAGAAAGGACAACAAGATCTCTGTATGAGAGTTTGCTTGATGAAAATATGGCACCTGAACCAATTCGTCGTCCAGGTAGGGCGTCACTGCAATTCCCCGGCGGGCTAGGACAGTGAAACCAGACATCTCAGCTCCCAGTCCGGCTTTTTGTCCATGGGATCCTTAAAAGAGCAGCTACCCTCTATAGGGATTGTAGTTATTTTAGCAAGAGTAGAAATAGCCCCTTCTACTTTAGGCACCGTTTGCCTTGAATCAGCAACAGGAAACGTCTTTTTAAAAACGGGAGACAGGGAGAAAGGTATCCCTGGCTTCTCCCATTCCTGTGAAATAATCTCCATCACACAGTCTGGAACAGGAAAAACTTCCACAGAGGATGGAACATCATATTATTTATTAAGTTTACTTGATTTCTTATGGTTGACAACGACAGAAGTATCAGAGTCGTCCAAAGTAGCCAAAACCTCCTTTAACAGTGTACGATGGTGCTCAAGCGTAAATTTGAAGTTTACTTCTTCAGTATCAGATGAAGGAATTATACTGTCCGAATCTGAGATTTCACCCTCAGAGGCTACCGAGGTATCCTCCTCATCAGACTTATGACAGAGGACAACCTGCGTAGCAGCAGACGGAACAGACACCTTACAATCGAAAAAAATGTTAGATTTTATCTTGCGCTTCCCCAATATGAGAAAAGCAGATAATGCCGCAGATATCGCAGAAGATATCTGTGCCTCAAAATCTGATGGCACGTAAACTCCTCCAGGAGGCTGAGAGGAACTGCAGGGCACTGTATGTGACGCCATTGAGGCTTGGGACGTTTGAGGAGAAAGCTGTGGCATAGCCTGAACAGCATCATCCTGAAAAACATTGGGCTCAGAGGGCAACAAATTATCTTTACATTGAAGAGTTATAGCTAAGCATGCAGTACAGAATTGCATATGCAAAACAATTTGTGCCTCTAAATATTATTAACATTTATCACAAGAAACTTCCTTCATGTCCATAGTAGCTCAATTACAAGTTCCCCAAAAACATATATGAAATTGAACTTTTTTTTAAAATAAGACTACTGTCACTTTAAGTAGTCTTTTCCTCAGAGCAATAACATTTAATGGAGTCAACAAATTAACAGGATTTGAAAGAAACTAGGGACCTCTACACTTCAGTTACATCTGAGGTACCCTACCTGCCCCCTCTGAATGATACAATAAAATGGCAACTAAAATCCTTCAAATGGCGACTCTCCTGATCTCTAGAGCAGCTGAGACACGAACCGCTGCTCCGTTCATACACTAAAAATGGAAGTGCGTTTCTCAGTACAGCTGAAAGAAACAGATGCTTTAACAGAAGTTAAAGCGACTGTGGTCCAGCAAGTGAACCAACTAATTAAATGCCGAAAAAGCACAACAGATTTAAAGTAACACTCTGCCAATTAGAAAGAGATCCCTCTCACAATAAACCGCCACAGTGAATTGCCTTACGAAAGTACAATTTTAAATATGAGCCCCAAATAAAAATATACATGGTAAGGGAATCCTCCCCACACATAGAGAGAGATTAACCCCTAAGTATTTGTCACAAATTAAGTGCCTGCATCCTGCCAAGGTCAATCCTTAATAAAGGATTAGTGTGTCCCAATTAAATATAACAGCAGTATCCTGTGAAGTGCAAATCTCTAGTACCTAGAAGACAAAAAGCACTTACCTGCAGTCTAGCTGCCGAGCAGGAAGACAGCTCACACTCGTGTAAGGACACATACTCCTTACAGAGACCTGTAGAAAAAAGAAAGAACAGAGTAACCTACTCTGGCTTTCTGTTACTAGGGCAGCACAATGTTAGGAAACAAAGTAAGGACTACCTCACAACTTCCTAACTGCTTAAAAGCCACCACTACTCTACTGAAGAGATTGACGTGGACTCAGCTAAACCCAAATCCTTGCTTGCAGGGAAAAGTACACAAAAAGGAATTCATTTTCTTCAGACACCCAAACTTCACCTCCTCCATTGACAGAGGCAAAGAGAATGATTCGGGATTGTGGGTAGGGGAGTGACATTTTATCCCCTTGAGTGCTAACGACGGCTCTGAGCCGTCACAAATTGTCTCACATGTGCTAATGACGGTTCAGAGCCGTCACTAGCACTCTCCCACTCTGAGGGAGATCTGGGGGCTCCCATCGGCTCCTACCCCGGAGATCTGGTCTGCATAGTGACAGGCATCGCTGGGGCTTCACGTTATGCACTGTGACATCACGCGCAATGATGTGATGAAGTCACCGCGCAACTTTATTTAACATGAACCATGTTAAATATAGGAACAGGGGGCATGCTGTTTAGAAGCCTGTATCTCAGGCATCTAAGCAGCTACAGACCCCCATGACCCACCGTTGGAAAGGTAATCGCCTAACCTTTCCAACAGTGTAAGTCTGAAAAAAATTAAAAAAAAAAAAAAAATTAAAATATAAAATAAAAATTAAAAAATTAAAAAACCTTAGCACCCAGGTGGGAAAGTGCTTAGCACTCAAAGGGTTAACAGTTTTGCTGTGGTGCTCTTTGTCTCCTCCTGCTGGCCAGGAGTGATATTCCCACTAGTAATTGGAATAACGTTGTGGACTCTCCATATCTTAGGAAAGAAAACGGTATTGCATGATGCCTCGCTATCGAGGCATCACTGCAATACCCTGAAAGAGGTTGAAACCTCTGAGGACGTTCCAGGCACATCCTTAGTCATTAACAACCGTTTTTTTGTAGGACGTACCTGGCATGTCCTTGGTTGTTATGGAATTAAACTATATCTGATTCTCCAATTATTTCAGGGAAGAGCTCTCTCTATAACCATATATCTTACTCCTGCCTATTGGTAAGAAACAAGTGTCCAAAAATTACATAATTTAAATAAACTTAAATAGAACGTACAGCAAAAGCAATATCCAATTCATCTATTCTACAAAGTATGTAAATACACAATAATCTTAATTCCTACGAAATCTAATATTGGTAATTTACTCTTCTGAATAACCACACCTAGCATAGCTACTGAAATAAATCAATGGTAAAAATATATAAATTGTTTGCAAAATAAAAAATAACAGCTCGTACAAAGAGTAGGTTTATTATCAACAAAGTTTTTAGAATAAAATAAAAATATATGTTTAATGGGACACTGGACCCAAATTTTTTCTTTTGTGATTCAGATAAAGCATGCAATTTTAAATAACTTTCTAATTTACTCCTATTATCAAATTTTCTTTGTTCTCTTGCTTTCTTTATTTGAAAAAGAAGGCATCTAAGCTATGTTTTGGTTCAGAACCATGGAAAGCACTTGTTTATTGGTAGGTGAATTTACCCACCAATCGGCAAGAACAACACAGCTTGTTCACCAAAAATGGGCCGGCATCTAAACTTACATTCTTGCATTTCAAATAAAGATACCAAGAGAATGAAAATAATTGGATAATGGGAGTAAATTAGAAAGTGGTTTAAAATTGCATGCTCTATCTGAATCACGATAGAAAAATTTTGGGTACAGTGTCCCTTTAATTAAGGGGACAGTAAACACCTTGTAATTACTTTTCTGTTGTGTTACTATAGAATATATCTGCCAAGATATATAATGTTAATGTTTCTAAAACAAATTAATATCCTTTTTACTGCAATTATTTTTCAATAACCAAACTCCACCCACAATTTGCCAATCTCTGCTTTAGTCCACAAACAACAAGGTAAGCCACTGTCATAAAGTTAGTGTAAAATGCATTATTTTGCAGCTGTTATTTGATAAAGCCAATTACAAACAGATATGTAGCAGATTTAGCCTTGAGAAGTCAGGAAGGTGAAAGTTAAATGACATGAGAAGGGGCAAAATAAATAAATATATTGTAAAGTTTAATTACTCATAACTAAAAATTTTATGCAAAAATATCAAGGTACTTACTGTCCCTTTCAATGAGTATCCTGGATCAACATTGAGACCATTTAAAGAAATGAAGAACAAGAAATGTCTTTGTCAAAAACAGCTAAAGCTCTATTTACATTTAAACAGTAAGTAAGGTGTTTAAGGAAAACATTTGAAAGGAATCTTTGGTGTTTAGAATTATTATTTGTTTATTTGCTTTTCAAATAAATCAAGGGAAGAGATTACACTGCTGAGCTTTGTGGTTGAATTATTTACTGGCAGAACTTTTAAGAGAAAAGAGTCAAAACTTCTGACTAGGTAGAGCAAATCCCTCAATATTCATGCCTGAAACCAAACAGGCGATCATTTAATCCTTGCTCAGTATTTTATTTCCTTTACCCTAAGGATGCTCTGATTTCCTGAATATCCAAGCACTTTAAAAGATTGTGTCTGTGCTTAAGGTGGCAGATTTACAATACTATTCAAAACCAGACATGTTCAGAAATGTGCGAGAAATGTGCAAAATATGTATGAACTATTTATTTATTTATTCTCTCAGCAACCAGTTTATCAGTCCAAATGTCAAAGTACAAGGAAAAGGGTAAGGATATGAGCATAAAGCAGGTTGTAAGCAGGGAACAAAATTAGAAAAGCAGATTAGGGACAAAAAACGCAGTACTTCCTTAAGAATAACCAAGCAAAGACTGCTGTTAGGTATTGCCCCAAAAAAACTGAAGGGTCACTTCCTACATAAAGGTTATAAACAGCAGTACCCTTAAACAGACAGTCTAGTCAAAATTAAACTTTGATGATTCATATAGGGCATGTATATTTAAACAACTTTCCAATTTACTTTTATCATCAAATTTGCTTTGTTCTTTTGATATTCTTAGATGAAAGCTAAACCTAGGAGGCTTATATGCTAATTTCTAAGCCCTTGAAGGTCGCCTTTTATCTCAGTGCATTTGACAGTTTTTCGCAACTAGAGGGCATTAGTTCATGTGTTGCGTATAGATAACATTGTGCTCACGCCTGGGAAGTTACCTAGGAGTCAGCACTGATTGACTTAAATGCAAGTCTGTCAAAAGACCTGAAATAAGGGGTCTGCTTGCAGAGGTTTAGATACAAGGTAATTACAGAGGTAAAAAGTAAATTAATATAACAGTGTTGGTTGTACAACACTCGGGAATGGGTAATAATGGGATTATCTATCTTTTTAAACACAGTGCACCCCACAATATCAATATCTCTATTCCTCCTCTGGACTCCAATTTCACTTACAGTTTCCTTCTTAGTGCAAATCTGGATCATTGTCTTCATTCTTCCATAGAAACATAGACTTTGACGGTAGATAAGAACCAAAAAGGCCCATCAAGTCTACCCATATTACATGTTACGTTTTCCTTAGGATAGCCTTAAAGGGACACTGTACCCAAATTTTTTCTTTTGTAATTCAGAAAGAGCATGCAATTTTAAGCAACTTTCTAATTTACTCCTATTATCAAATTTTCTTCGTTCTCTTGCTATCATTATTTGAAAAAGAAGGCATCTAAGCTTTTTTTTTTGGGTTTCAGTACTCTGGACAGCACATTTTTATTGGTGGATGAATGTATCCACCAATCAGCAAGGACAACCCAGGTTGCTCACCAAAAATGGGCCGGCATCTAAACTTACATTCTTGCATTTCAAATAAAGATACCAAGAGAATGAAGAAAATTTGATAATAGGAGTAAATTAGAAAGTTGCTTAAAATTTCATGCTCAATTTGAATCACGAAAGAAAAATTTTGGGTACAGTGTCCCTTTAAGCATGTCCCAGGCATTTTTAAATTACTTTACAGTCTTTGTGTTTACCACCTCAAATGGAAGTTTATTCCATGAATCCACCACCCTTTCTGTAAAAAAAAAATGCTTCCTCAAATTTCTCCTGAATCTGCTACCCTCTAACTTTAGATTGTGACCCCTTGTTTTGGAATTTATTTTTTTGTGAAAAATGCTTTCAGCTTCTATTTTATTAGGTCCCTTCATATATTTGAAGGTTTCTATCATGTCACCTCTTTCCCTTCTATCCTCTAAACCAGTGCTTTCCAAACTGTGTGTTGGGACACACTAGTGTGTCAGCAGCAGTGTGTAGGTGTGTCCCTGCTTCAGCACAATTTTTTTTAAGTTTATTTATTTTTTTGGTTTCTGACTTTCCGCCTGCCTGCTACGCATATCACATGGTTGACACGTGATTGATACCTTGTGAGTCACAGATCATCTTAACCAATTGGTGCAGCTCAGTGGGAACTGAAACTATTCCCATTGGCGGCTTTGGCGGCACATTGGCTACTGACTGCACGTGTAGTCTCCTTAATCGGCTCGTGACTGCATGTGTAGTCAGTGAGTGGGACAGCAGTGTGTGTGCAGCGCGGGCAGTAGTCAATCGGACTCACCAAGCTCTGAGGGCGGCAGAGTAAATGCTTAGCTGAAGTCTGAAGTCAGTGGGGGGGGTTTTAAGCTAGCTCCCAGTAGTGGATTGATGCTCCTGCTCTTGATATATGGATAGGAAGTGGAAACTTAAAAATGCTTGATGATGAGATGTGAGTGTCTTTATCTAATATTCCACCAAATATTCAGAAATTGTGTTAATCCCATCAACCTCATACATCACATTAAAATAGTAAGTAGCTATTGGTGGTATTATACTTTTTTTAATTCTTGCACATACATACTGTTACTTGTAAATATATAATTTATGTATGTGTCTGTATCTCTTAAAACAAGTTAGTTTAACCTCCTGTTTGCTAGTACAACTGAATTACTGTGTCGCGAAATGATGTAGGTCTAAAAAGTGGGTCACCAACATGAAAAGTTTGTAAAGCTCTGCTCTAAACTATACATATTTAGATCATAGAATCTTTCTTTGTACGTTTTATATTTTAGACCATGTACCATTTTAGTAGCCCTCCTTTGGACAGCTTCTAGACAGCTTCCAGACTTCAGATTAGTGCAGCCCCTACAACACTCAGAGGCTGACATCCATCTGCTTGTGGGATAATTGCATTATTAGTGGATTCAACAGTAGGGATGGGCGAATGTGTTTATATCCGAATTCGAATGTTAGAACGAATGTTATTGTAGAATTTCGATTTACATAATAGAATGTTGATAAGAACGAATATTCTTAAAAATTCGATTTTCGAATGTTATTTACAGTTTTCGAATGTCATATTCGAATTCGAATGTTACATTTATAAAACAAAATTGTAGACTAGAAACACTATTTCGAATGTTACTTTCGAATCGAATATCACATTCGAAACGAATGTCACATTCGAATTCGAATATTACATTTATAAAACACAGTATTTGACTAGAAATACTATTTTGAATTCGAATGTCACATTCAAATCGAATATCACATTCGAATCGAATATCACATTTAAAACACAGTATTAGACTAGAAATACTATTTCAAATTCGAATGTGACATTCGAATGTAGCATTCAAATTCAAATATTACATTTATTAAACACAGTTGTAGACTAGAAATACTATTTCAAATTTGAATGTCACATTGGAATTCGAATGTATCATTCGAAATTCGAATATTACATTTCGAAATTGAATGAATACATAGCTAAACATTCTATTATTCGAACGAATATTTTCGAATTTTATTGAAAAATTCGAAAACGAAAATTCGAAAATAGAATGTTAGAATGTTATATAAACATTCGAAATTCGAGCGAATGTATCAAAATTCGTTTTAAATTTCGAATTTTTAGAAACATTCGCCCATCCCTATTTAACAGAGCAAAGACAGTGACATACACATTATTCTTCAGAGCACTGTGCAACAACATGCAGAAATTGTTTTCCATAAATGATCTAATTACAATTTATATTTCATTGTACAAAATCTTCCATTCAGTAATACACAAACCTTCTCTGCACAGTCGAATAAAGTTTTTAGTAAATTCTTCTTTGCTCTTGTATTTAACCCCTTAATGACAAGTGACGTACCAGGTACGTCCTGCAAAAACTTGCAGTTAGTGACAATGGACGTACCTGGTACGTCACTTGTCTAAGAGAGTGCTGGAAGCGATCGCAATCGCTTCCAGCAGCTCTCAGGGTATTGCAGTGATGCCTCGATATTGAGGCATCCTGCAATACCCTTAGAAAGCATCCGATGCAGAGAGAGCCACTCTGTGGCCCTCTCTGCACCGGTAGCGATGCGGCCGGTTCGTTGGTGGGTGGGAGCGCAACTGGGAGGCGGGTGGGCGGCCCATCGCTACCCGGCATCCGGCTCCTGTTAGTGCAATGTGCACGCCGGGTGCCGGGAACGTGCGGGGGCGCGCGCACGCCCGCGATCACCTACCCACACTGACACCAATGAGTGGGAAGAGGGGGGGAAATATATATATATATGAGGATCTGGGAGGGGGAGGGGGTTGGGGTATTGTGGGGGGCTGCTACACTACAGAAAAAAATAAATTAGTAATAAAAAATAATTAAAAACACTTTTTTGGGGGGCAAATTGGGTACTGGCAGACAGCTGCCAGTACCCAAGATGGCGGCAATTAGGTAGGGGAGAGGGTTAGATTGCTGGGGGGGGGGGATCATGGAGGTTGGGGCTAAGGCAGGAGTCCATCACAGCTAAAACATTTTATTTTTTTTTATTAAAAAAAATAAAAACTCCTTTTATTTAGTACTGGCAGACTTTCTGCCAGTACTTAAGATGGCGGGGACAATTGTGGGGTGGGGGAGGGAAGAGAACTGTTTGGGAGGGATCAGGGGGTGGGATGTGTCAGGTGGGAGGCTGATCTCTACCCTAAAGCTAAAATTAACCCTGCAAGCTCCCTACAAGCTACCTAATTTAACCCCTTAACTGCTGGGCATAATTTACGTGTGGTGCGCAGCAGCATTTAGCGGCCTTCTACTTACCAAAAAGCAACCACAAAGCCATATAAGTCTGCTATTTCTGAACAAAGGGGATCCCAAAGAAGCATTTACAACCATTTGTGCCTTAATTGCAGAAGCTGTTTGTAAATAATTTCAGTGGGAAACCTAAAGTTTGTGACAAAATTTGTGAAAAAGTGAACTTTTTTTTTATTTGATGACATTTGGCGGTGAAATGGTGGCATGAAATATACCAAAATGGGCCTAGATCAATACTTTGGGTTGTCTTCTAAAAAAAAATATATACATGTCAAGGGATATTCAGGTATTCCTGACAGATATCAGGGTTCCAATGTAACTAGCGCTAATTTTGAAAAAAAGTTGTTTGGAAATAGCAAAGTGCTACTTGTATTTATGGCCCTATAACTTGCAAAAAAAGTAAAGAACATGTAACCATTGGGTATTTCTAAACTCAGGACAAAATTTAGAAACTATTTAGCATGGGTGTTTTTTGGTGATTGTAGATGTGTAACAGATTTTGGGGGTCAAAGTTAGAAAAAGTGTGTTTTTTTTCAATTTTTTCCTCATATTTTATATTTTTTTTTATAGGAAATTATAAGATATGATGAAAATAATGGTATCTTTAGAAAGTCCATTTAATGGCGAGAAAAACGGTATATAATATGTATGGGTACAGTAAATGAGTAAGAGGAAAATTACAGCTAAACACAAACACTGCAGAAATGTAAAAATAGCCATTGTCATTAAGGGTAAGAAAATTGAAAAATGGTCCGGTCATTAAGGGGTTAAAAAAAAAAAAAAAAAAAACTCTACTTCTTGTAAAATGTATTAAACAGAAACAATGTAACACACGGGATAAAAATCAATTATTTAAAAAAAAAAAAATCAGATTTCTTTTTTTATTTAAATCAGATTTTGTATTTGAATATGGATTTTTTTTTAAAATGAAATACCTTTTTGAGGAAAAATATAAAAAGTTTCTATTTAAGATGCATTATACTCTAAAGGTTATTTACCCTGAAATAAAATATAGATTAGTTTTTAATTATATAGCAAGATGCAGTATATTCATGGCTGTAATGTTTATTTTTTTTTTTGCGTAAATTAACTCCATTAATCGATTCAAAATGTCATCTTCTCCGAAAGGTTTCAGTCAAAATATTTTTGGGCATCTTAAAGATATTATCACGTTATTGTTTTTATAGTTCTCCAAACTTTTGTGTCTGCAGAAATAGCATGTAAAATAAAGATACAGAGTTTAGAAATAGACCATAAAATCACACAAACAAAAACTTTTAGGTTTCAGATACAGCATACAAATTTCAGATTTCACATTTACGTCCATCATCAAATTTGCTTTATTCTTTTGGTATCCTTTGTTGAAGGAGAGCAATGTTCTAATGTTTCCTAGCTGAACACTTTGTGTGAGACAGTGACAAGCAGTTAGCTCACAGTAGTGCATTGCTTGTGAACCTACCTATGTATGCTTTTCAACAATGGATACCCAAGAAAATGAAGCAAGTTACATAAGAGAAGAAAATTGTTAAAAATTGCATTTTCTTTCTGAATCATGAAAGTTTAATTTTGACTTTACTGTCCCATTAATGCCATTGCTCCCCTGCAAATCTACATACACAAAATCAACCCGTACTAAGTTTCAAGAAATTTACTGAATAGAAGATTGTGGAAGAAGTGGAATAGATCTGCACAAGGACCTAAGTGTGAGGAGGGAGGGGCAAGCAGTACAAAATAAATGTATTGTTTTAGTGAAATAAAACTATTTAATTTTTATTTTTCTCCTTGCAATAAAGTACAATAAAGAAAGTTTAATCAAATGCTTAACCTATTAAACTGGAGATAGTCCACCTCCCAATAATTGTATTAATTTCAATGATCTATCTGTGCATATCTAATGATATATAACTAAATCAGTGATGGTCTGGTATAACCAGAAAAATAATCTGAAAGGTTATTTATTATAAAAATAAAAACCATGATTTAAATCTATTTAATTTCTATTGCATTATCTATGAACGTGTAATGTCAGAAATGATGCATTTATTCGGTCTGTGTATCTTTTTGAATATTGCAGTTAGTCCTTAAAAGGGTTTTTTAGTAGCTTGAAACTATTTATAGACTACTGATGTCTGGTGATTATACGGATTCTAAAGGGACATTAAACACTTTGAGACTGTAATATAAAATGATGATCTGTATATATTAAAAAACTCTGCAATATACTTTCATTATTTATTTTGTCCCCTTTTCCTGTAATTCCATTCTGAAATTGTGAGCTTTTCAGTTCCTGTTAGAAATGGAAGTGCAAAACACTGTTATATTCCACACAGCCATTGGCTGCACACTCTAGTGACCTATTTATACGGTCCCTAATTGGCCACAGCAGAGAAAGTAACCTAAGTTACAACATGGCAGCTCCCATTGTTTTATAGACAACAAAACTTTACACTTATTTTCTCACTATTTAAACAACTAATGCAACTTGAAAAAAATACATCTACATGTTATTCACAGACTAATCATTTCTTTGAAAGCTTCATTCTATCTAGCATTTGTTTAGTGTTTAGTGTCCCTTTAAGTCAGGTATAGCTCGTATTATATACTTTTCAAATAATTATGTTTCATTTTCTAATTCATACTACATGTTGAGTTATTTTTGATAAGTGGAAAGCAAGTGCTCAGAGTATTCCTTTTTTGAATGTCTAAATTGTTCCCATGGAAATGTAATACACTACGTCAGTGTTTTTCAACCAGTGTGCCGTGAGAGATCCTCAGGTGTGCCGCGGCAGACTGAGAACAGAGACATATTTTTTAAATTTTGCTTGTTTTAATGTGACAGGCTCATCAGGCAGACAGGCAGGCATCATTTACAACCATGACATATTGACATTCATTCACAGACAATCATTATGATGTATAATATATGCTTTATTAGGCTACAATGTGTGATTTTGTAAAATTTTGGGATGGCGGTGTGCCGCAGGATTTTTTAATGTAAAAAAGTGTGCCACGGCAAAAAAAATGTTGAAAATCACTGCACTACGTCATGGAGCTTTTTTGTTTATTCTTTCCCTATAAGTCGAACTTGACAGTCTAGTCAAAATTAAATTTTCATGATTTAGAAAGGGTATGTATGTTATTTTAAAAAAAAATCCATTTTACTTTTATCATCAAATTTGATTTGTTCTCTTGGTATTCTTAGTTGAAAGCCAAATCTAGGTAGGCTTATATGCTAATTTATAATCCCTTGAAGGCCGCCTCTTATCTGAATGCATTTGACAGTTTTTCACAGCTTGAGAGCATTAGTTCCTGTGTGCCATACAGGGAGTGCAGAATTATTAGGCAAGTTGTATTTTTGAGGATTAATTTTATTATTGAACAACAACCATGTTCTCAATGAACCCAAAAAACTCATTAATATCAAAGCTGAATAGTTTTGGAAGAAGTTTTTAGTTTGTTTTTAGTTATAGCTATTTTAGGGGGATATCTGTGTGTGCAGGTGACTATTACTGTGCATAATTATTAGGCAACTTAACAAAAAACAAATATATACCCATTTCAATTATTTATTTTTACCAGTGAAACCAATATAACATCTCAACATTCACAAATATACATTTCTGACATTCAAAAACAAAACAAAAACAAATCAGTGACCAATATAGCCACCTTTCTTTGCAAGGACACTCAAAAGCCTGCCATCCATGGATTCTGTCAGTGTTTTGATCTGTTCACCATCAACATTGCGTGCAGCAGCAACCACAGCCTCCCAGACACTGTTCAGAGAGGTGTACTGTTTTCCCTCCTTGTAAATCTCACATTTGATGATGGACCACAGGTTCTCAATGGGGTTCAGATCAGGTGAACAAGGAGGCCATGTCATTAGATTTTCTTCTTTTATACCCTTTCTTGCCAGCCACGCTGTGGAGTACTTGGACGCGTGTGATGGAGCATTGTCCTGCATGAAAATCATGTTTTTCTTGAAGGATGCAGACTTCTTCCTGTACCACTGCTTGAAGAAGGTGTCTTCCAGAAACTGGCAGTAGGACTGGGAGTTGAGCTTGACTCCATCCTCAACCCGAAAAGGCCCCACAAGCTCATCTTTGATGATACCAGCCCAAACCAGTACTCCACCTCCACCTTGCTGGCGTCTGAGTCGGACTGGAGCTCTCTGCCCTTTACCAATCCAGCCACTGGCCCATCCATCTGGCCCATCAAGACTCACTCTCATTTCATCAGTCCATAAAACCTTAGAAAAATCAGTCTTGAGATATTTCTTGGCCCAGTCTTGACGTTTCAGCTTGTGTGTCTTGTTCAGTGGTGGTCGTCTTTCAGCCTTTCTTACCTTGGCCATGTTTCTGAGTATTGCACACCTTGTGCTTTTGGGTACTCCAGTGATGTTGCAGCTCTGAAATATGGCCAAACTGGTGGCAAGTGGCATCTTGGCAGCTGCACGCTTGACTTTTCTCAGTTCATGGGCAGTTATTTTTCGCCTTGGTTTTTCCACACGCTTCTTGCGACCCTGTTGACTATTTTGAATGAAACGCTTGATTGTTCGATGATCACGCTTCAGAAGCTTTGCAATTTTATGAGTGCTGTATCCCTCTGCAAGATATCTCACTATTTTTGACTTTTCTGAGCCTGTCAAGTCCTTCTTTTGACCCATTTTGCCAAAGGAAAGGAAGTTGCCTAATAATTATGCACACCTGATATAGGGTGTTGATGTCATTAGACCACACCCCTTCTCATTACAGAGATGCACATCACCTAATATGCTTAATTGGTAGTAGGCTTTCGAGCCTATACAGCTTGGAGTAAGACAACATGCATAAAGAGGATGATGTGATCAAAATACTCATTTGCCTAATAATTCTGCACACAGTGTATAAATAAGAATGTCCCCATGCCGTGGACTTACTTATGGGAGGGCACTGATTGGCTAAAATTCAAGTCTGTCAAAAGAACTAAAATAAAGGGGCAGTCAGCAGAGGCTTAGATACAAGGTATTCACAAAGGTAAAGAGTATATTAATATAACAGTGTTGGTTGTGCAAAACTGGGGAATGGGTTATAAAGGGATTAGCTATTTTTTTTAAACAATACAAATTTTGGAGTAGACTGTCCCTTTAACTTTGATTTTTTTTTCCCACGTTCCTAAGTAAATTTTGCTTCCCAGGCTTATTAAGCAGACACTGGAAGGGCCTCCTTTTCCAAAGTTTTATCTTGGCTCACCCTAATATTACCAACTAAGACCAGACCTTGAAACCGGTGCTTTTTCTGCTATTTACCCAAGTACACAAACGATAGAGAACTATTCTAGGATAAACTCTTCTCTAATCTCTTCCATCATCCCTTTTATCAAGTTTATAAATACAGAAGATTTTCTTGTAGTACATTTATTTTGTTACACAGATTATTTTTCTTATACTGCTGTGCAGGGAGATTGTGTGCTGAATGTTTAATTTAAGATTTTTTTTAATATCTTTAAACCTCAACCATAGCAACAAATTTGCAACTGCGCTGGAGTGTGTGCTCTACTGAAAAAAAAAAGCGAAAAGACGGTTACAAACTAAGAAATGTCTAAAAACACATTTGTCAGAAATAGCACTTTATGTAAACATTATTAGTTACCTGACAAAACAGTTAAAGTACCAACATAAGCACTGGGTTAAAAAAAAAAATACACTTTAAAGGTATGACAGTAGACTGAAAGGTGAAAAATATGTAATTGTTATGTTGAAATTAATAATAGACGTGCCAGTGAAATAGAGCTCCAAAAGTGAGTCATCATTTGGTAAATCTCTGGAGTTGTGTTTTAAAAAAAAAAAAAGTCTTACTGCACGTCACTATTTACAGTCAAAGTGATGGTAAATCCTAGAGTTTGTGAAATGCTAGGATTTACCATAGGAACAAATAAAGGGGACTTTCAGTCATGAAGTATAAAATACTTCATGCTGAAAGAGCCTTTATTTGTTTTAAGCGTTTGCTGCACTGAGCGCCTCAGGCAGCCCACGGCAGAACACTATTTTTCTGAGAGGTGACGTTTCCACCTTTTAGCCAATAGCTGTGCGTCCCAGCTGGCGCCAAGCCACATAGCTAGCATGCTATTGGCTAAGAGGTGGAAACGTGGGCTGCCTGAGGTGCACAGCCCAGCGAACGCTTAAAACAATTAAAGGAACTTTCAACATGAAGTATTTTATACTTCATGACTGAAAGTCCCCTTTATTTGTTCCAATGGTAAATCCTATCACCTGAACTTTATATGAAATATTAAAAACTTTATAAATAAGAAATGCACAGATTTGTAGGTAAAGTGGCTTGATCTTGTTTATGTGGTATGTACAAAATGCTATCTATAGTATATCTAGTATAAAATTCACATTTATAACTTAAAGGGACACTGAACCCAAATTTTTTATTTCGTGATTCAGATAGAGCATGACATTTTAAGCAACTTTCTAATTTACTCCTATTATCATTTTTTCTACGTTCTCTTGCTATCTTTATTTGAGAAAGAAGGCATCTAAGCTTTTTTTTTTTTTTTTTTTTTTTTGGTTCAGTATTCTGGACAGCACATTTTTATTGGTGGATGAATTTATCCACCAATCAGCAAGAACAACCCAGGTTGTTCACCAAAAATGGGCCGGCATCTAAACTTACATTTTTGCATTTCAAATAAAGATACCAAGAGAATGAAGAAAATTTGATAATAGAAGTAAATTAGAAAGTTGCTTAAAATTGCATGCTCTATCTGAATCACAAAAGAAAAAATTTGGGTTCAGTGCCCCTTTAACTTAAAAGGACAGTACAAGCAAAATTAAACATGATTCAGAAACATCATGCAATTTAAAAAAAATTCCACATTATTTTAATTAATTTTGCTTAGTTCTCTTGGTGTCCTCTGTTAAAGAGTAATGCTAGTTGAGTTCAGGAGTGTGCACGTGTCCCTAGCCATCTGGCAGCAGTGTTTGTAACAAGGTTTATAGTAATGATATACAAAGATTTATTGTTTTTAAAAAAAGTTTCCAAGGTAATTCTATTATCAAATTTGCTTTGTTCTCATGTTCTCTTTGTTGAAGAGATATCAAGATAGGTAGCATACACATGAACCACTATATGACAGGAAATAGTGTTGTCATCTAGTGCCCTTGCTAATGTATAACATTGTTGCAAATCTGCTTCCAAATAGTGCTGCAGGCAAGCTCTCTTTCTTTAGCCTTGTGTTACAAGTAAAAATAGTAAGAACTCCTGTATAATTTATTAATTACCGATACACACCAGATGATTGCTGGTGCACTTCAGGGAACAGGTATATGAGTCAGCCTTGGACATTACAGCACAGTATATGAGTCAGCCTTGGACACTACAGCACAGGTGTATGAGTCAGCCTTGGACATTACAGCACAGTATATAAGTCAGCCTTGGACACTACAGCACAGTATATGAGGCAGCCTTGGGCACTACAGCACAGTATATGAGTCAGCCTTGGGCACTACAGCACAGGTATATGAGTGAGCCTTGGACACTACAGCACAGGTATATGAGTCAGCCTTGGACACTACAGCACAGTATATGAGTCAGCCTTGGACACTACAGCACAGGTGTATGAGTCAGCCTTGGACACTACAGAACAGTATATGAGTCAGCCTTGGACACTACAGCACAGTATATGAGTCAGCCTTGGACACTACAGCACAGTATATGAGTCAGCCTTGGACACTACAGCACAGTATATGAGTCAGCCTTAGACACTACAGCACAGTATATGAGTCAGCCTTGGACACTACAGCACAGTATATGAGTCAGCCTTGGACACTACAGCACAGTATATGAGTCAGCCTTGGACACTACAGCACAGTATATGAGCCAGCCTCGGACACTACAGCACAGTATATGAGTCAGCCTCGGACACTACAGCACAGTATATGAGTCAGCCTTGGACACTACAGCACAGGTGTATGAGTCAGCCTTGGGCATTACAGCACAGTATATGAGTCAGCCTTGGACACTACAGCACAGTATATGAGTCAGCCTTGGACACTACAGCACAGTATATGAGTCAGCCTTGGACACTACAGCACAGTATATGAGTCAGCCTTGGACACTACAGCACAGTATATGAGTCAGCCTCGGACACTACAGCACAGTATATGAGTCAGCCTTGGACACTACAGCACAGTATATGAGTCAGCCTTGGACACTACAGCACAGTATATGAGTCAGCCTTGGACACTACAGCACAGTATATGAGTCAGCCTTGGACACTACAGCACAGGTTTCAACAGTTTATCCAGCAGATGGCACAGTATTAATTATATTGGATGCAATTGCCTGTGAAAGTGTTTTTTTTTCCAGTCCCTACATCCACTTGCAACCTCAGCGGTGTCTTTTGAGGTAGTAAAGCGTCCCCCAGACCTTTGTTATCTTTCTAGCTGCAGCAGCGCACACTGCATGTAATTTATCATACTGCTTAGCGCATACTGTCAGACTAAGCAGCTGCATGCAGGTCTCTGTTGTTACAGCTCACCCATAGTACAGGTCAAGTACCTGACATTTGCAGTAGGGAGTGACTATTACAGTCTCTTTCTCCAACATAGGTGTGTCCGGTCCACGGCGTCATCCTTACTTGTGGGATATTCTCTTCCCCAACAGGAAATGGCAAAGAGCCCAGCAAAGCTGGTCACATGATCCCTCCTAGGCTCCGCCTTCCCCAGTCATTCTCTTTGCCGTTGTACAGGCAACATCTCCACGGAGATGGCTTAGAGTTTTTTGGTGTTTAACTGTAGTTTTTATTATTCAATCAAGAGTTTGTTATTTTAAAATAGTGCTGGTATGTACTATTTACTCTGAAACAGAAAAGAGATGAAGATTTCTGTTTGTAAGAGGAAAATGATTTTAGCAACCGTTACTAAAATCGATGGCTGTTTCCACACAGGACTGTTGAGAGGAATTAACTTCAGTTGGGGGAAACAGTGAGCAGACTTTTGCTGCTTGAGGTATGACACATTTCTAACAAGACGATGTAATGCTGGAAGCTGTCATTTTCCCTATGGGATCCGGTAAGCCATTTTTATTACATAAGAAAAAAAGGGCTTCACAAGGGCTTTCAAGACTGTAGACATTTTCTGGGCTAAAACGATTGATATATAAGCATATTTTATACTTCATAGCTTTGAGGAAGTATTTTATTCTTGGGAATTATGTAAAATAACCGGCAGGCACTGTATTGGACACCTTATTCTCTAGGGGCTTTCCCTAATCATAGGCAGAGCCTCATTTTCGCGCCTCTATTGCGCACTTGTTTTTGGGAAGCATGACATGCAGATGCATGTGTGAGGAGCTCTGATACATAGAAAAGTCTTTCTGAAGGCGTCATTTGGTATCGTATTCCCCTTTGGGCTTGGTTGGGTCTCAGCAAAGCAGATACCAGGGACTGTAAAGGGGTTAATTATAAAAATTTTATTTTAAGAGTTAAAGCTTTCAAATTTGGTGTGCAATACTTTTAAGGCTTTAAGACACTGTGGTGAAATTTTGGTGAATTTTGAACAATTCCTTCGTACTTTTTCACATTTACAGTAATAAAGTGTGTTCAGTTTAAAATTTAAAGTGACAGTAACGGTTTTATTTTAAAACGTTTTTTGTACTTTGTTATCAAGTTTATGCCTGTTTAACATGTCTGAACTACCAGATAGACTGTGTTCTGTATGTGGGGAAGCCAAGGTTCCTTCTCATTTAAATAGATGTGATTTATGTGACACAAAATTTAGAGAAAATGATGCCCAAGATGATTCCTCAAGTGAGGGGAGTAAGCATGGTACTGCATCATCCCCTCCTTCGTCTACACCAGTCTTGCCCACACAGGAGGCCCCTAGTACATCTAGTGCGCCAATACTCCTTACTATGCAACAATTAACGGCTGTAATGGATAATTCTATCAAAAACATTTTAGCCAAAATGCCCACTTATCAGCGAAAGCGCGACTGCTCTGTTTTAGAAAATACTGAAGAGCATGAGGACGCTGATGATATTGGTTCTGAAGTGCCCCTACACCAGTCTGAGGGGGCCAGGGAGGTTTTGTCTGAGGGAGAAATTTCAGATTCAGGGAAAATTTCTCAACAAGCTGAACCTGATGTGATTACATTTAAATTTAAATTGGAACATCTCCGCGCCCTGCTTAAGGAGGTGTTATCTACTCTGGATGATTGTGAGAATTTGGTCATTCCAGAGAAATTATGTAAAATGGACAAGTTCCTAGAGGTCCCGGGGCCCCCCGAAGCTTTTCCTATACCCAAGCGGGTGGCGGACATTGTAAATAAAGAATGGGAAAGGCCCGGCATACCTTTCGTCCCTCCCCCTATATTTAAGAAATTGTTTCCTATGGTCGACCCCAGAAAGGACTTATGGCAGACAGTCCCCAAGGTCGAGGGGGCGGTTTCTACTCTAAACAAACGCACCACTATACCCATAGAAGATAGTTGTGCTTTCAAAGATCCTATGGATAAGAAATTAGAGGGTTTGCTTAAAAAGATGTTTGTTCAGCAAGGTTACCTTCTACAACCAATTTCATGCATTGTTCCTGTCACTACAGCAGCGTGTTTCTGGTTCGATGAACTAGAAAAGGCGCTCAATAAAGATTCTTCTTATGAGGAGATTTTGGACAGAATTCATGCTCTCAAATTGGCTAACTCTTTCACCCTAGACGCCACTTTGCAATTGGCTAGATTAGCGGCGAAAAATTCTGGGTTTGCGATTGTGGCGCGCAGAGCGCTTTGGCTAAAATCTTGGTCAGCGGATGCGTCTTCCAAGAACAAATTGCTTAACATTCCTTTCAAGGGGAAAACGCTGTTTGGCCCTGACTTGAAAGAGATTATTTCTGATATCACTGGGGGCAAGGGCCACGCCCTTCCTCAGGATAGGTCTTTCAAGGCCAAAAATAAACCTAATTTTCGTCCCTTTCGCAGAAACGGACCAGCCCCAAGTGCTACGTCCTCTAAGCAAGAGGGTAATACTTCTCAAGCCAAGCCAGCCTGGAGGCCAATGCAAGGCTGGAACAAAGGTAAGCAGGCCAAGAAACCTGCCACTGCTACCAAGACAGCATGAGATGTTGGCCCCCGATCCGGGACCGGATCTGGTGGGGGGCAGACTCTCTCTCTTCGCTCAGGCTTGGGCAAGAGATGTTCTGGATCCTTGGGCACTAGAAATAGTCTCCCAAGGTTATCTTCTGGAATTCAAGGGGCTTCCCCCAAGGGGGAGGTTCCACAGGTCTCAATTGTCTTCAGACCACATAAAAAAACAGGCATTCTTACATTGTGTAGAAGACCTGTTAAAAATGGGAGTGATTCATCCTGTTCCATTAGGAGAACAAGGGATGGGGTTCTACTCCAATCTGTTCGTAGTTCCCAAAAAAGAGGGAACATTCAGACCAATCTTAGATCTCAAGATCCTAAACAAGTTTCTCAAGGTTCCATCGTTCAAAATGGAAACCATTCGAACAATTCTTCCTTCCATCCAGGAAGGTCAATTCATGACCACGGTGGATTTAAAGGATGCGTATCTACATATTCCTATCCACAAGGAACATCATCGGTTCCTAAGGTTCGCATTTCTGGACAAGCATTACCAGTTTGTGGCACTTCCGTTCGGATTAGCCACTGCTCCAAGAATTTTCACAAAGGTACTAGGGTCCCTTCTAGCGGTGCTAAGACCAAGGGGCATTGCAGTAGTACCTTACTTGGACGACATACTGATTCAAGCGTCGTCCCTTCCACAAGCAAAGGCTCACACGGACATTGTCCTGGCCTTTCTCAGATCTCACGGGTGGAAAGTGAACGTAGAAAAAAGTTCTCTATCTCCGTCAACAAGGGTTCCCTTCTTGGGAACAATAATAGACTCCTTAGAAATGAGGATTTTTCTGACAGAGGCCAGAAAATCAAAACTTCTAAACTCTTGTCAAATACTTCATTCTGTTCCTCTTCCTTCCATAGCGCAGTGCATGGAAGTAATAGGTTTGATGGTAGCGGCAATGGACATAGTTCCTTTTGCGCGAATTCATCTAAGACCATTACAACTGTGCATGCTCAGTCAGTGGAATGGGGATTATACAGACTTGTCTCCGACGATACAAGTAGATCAGAGGACCAGAGATTCACTCCGTTGGTGGCTGTCCCTGGACAACCTGTCACAGGGGATGAGCTTCCGCAGACCAGAGTGGGTCATTGTCACGACCGACGCCAGTCTGGTGGGCTGGGGCGCGGTCTGGGGACCCCTGAAAGCTCAGGGTCTTTGGTCTCGGGAAGAATCTCTTCTCCCGATAAATATTCTGGAACTGAGAGCGATATTCAATGCTCTCAAGGCTTGGCCTCAGCTAGCAAAGGCCAAATTCATACGGTTTCAATCAGACAACATGACGACTGTTGCGTACATCAACCATCAGGGGGGAACAAGGAGTTCCCTGGCGATGGAAGAGGTGACCAAAATCATTCAATGGGCGGAGACTCACTCCTGCCACTTGTCTGCAATCCACATCCCAGGAGTGGAAAATTGGGAAGCAGATTTTCTGAGTCGTCAGACATTTCATCCGGGGGAGTGGGAACTCCATCCGGAAATCTTTGCCCAAATTACTCAATTGTGGGGCATTCCAGACATGGATCTGATGGCCTCTCGTCAGAACTTCAAGGTTCCTTGCTACGGGTCCAGATCCAGGGATCCCAAGGCGACTCTAGTAGATGCACTAGTAGCACCTTGGACCTTCAAACTAGCTTATGTATTCCCGCCGTTTCCTCTCATCCCCAGGCTGGTAGCCAGGATCAATCAGGAGAGGGCATCGGTGATCTTGATAGCTCCTGCGTGGCCACGCAGGACTTGGTATGCAGACCTGGTGAATATGTCATCGGCTCCACCATGGAAGCTACCTTTGAGACGAGACCTTCTTGTTCAAGGTCCGTTCGAACATCCGAATCTAGTCTCACTCCAACTGACTGCTTGGAGATTGAACGCTTGATCTTATCAAAGCGAGGGTTCTCAGATTCTGTCATTGATACCCTTGTTCAGGCCAGAAAGCCTGTAACTAGAAAAATCTACCACAAAATATGGAAAAAATATATCTGTTGGTGTGAATCTAAAGGATTCCCTTGGGACAAGATAACAATTCCTAAGATTCTATCCTTTCTTCAAGAAGGTTTGGAGAAAGGATTATCTGCAAGTTCTTTGAAGGGACAGATTTCTGCCTTGTCTGTGTTACTTCACAAAAAGCTGGCAGCTGTGCCAGATGTTCAAGCCTTTGTTCAGGCTCTGGTTAGAATCAAGCCTGTTTACAAACCTTTGACTCCTCCTTGGAGTCTCAATTTAGTTCTTTCAGTTCTTCAGGGGGTTCCGTTTGAACCCTTACATTCCGTTGATATTAAGTTATTATCTTGGAAAGTTTTGTTTTTGGTTGCAATTTCTTCTGCTAGAAGAGTTTCAGAGTTATCTGCTCTGCAGTGTTCTCCTCCTTATCTGGTGTTCCATGCAGATAAGGTGGTTTTGCGTACTAAACCTGGTTTTCTTCCGAAAGTTGTTTCTAACAAAAACATTAACCAGGAGATAGTCGTGCCTTCTTTGTGTCCGAATCCAGTTTCAAAGAAGGAACGTTTGTTGCACAATTTGGATGTAGTTCGTGCTCTAAAATTCTATTTAGATGCTACAAAGGATTTTAGACAAACATCTTCCTTGTTTGTTGTTTATTCTGGTAAAAGGAGAGGTCAAAAAGCAACTTCTACCTCTCTCTCTTTTTGGCTTAAAAGCATCATCAGATTGGCTTACGAGACTGCCGGACGGCAGCCTCCTGAAAGAATCACAGCTCATTCCACTAGGGCTGTGGCTTCCACATGGGCCTTCAAGAACGAGGCTTCTGTTGATCAGATATGTAAGGCAGCGACTTGGTCTTCACTGCACACTTTTACTAAATTTTACAAATTTGATACTTTTGCTTCTTCTGAGGCTATTTTTGGGAGAAAGGTTTTGCAAGCCGTGGTGCCTTCCATCTAGGTGACCTGATTTGATCCCTCCCTTCATCCGTGTCCTAAAGCTTTGGTATTGGTTCCCACAAGTAAGGATGACGCCGTGGACCGGACACACCTATGTTGGAGAAAACAGAATTTATGTTTACCTGATAAATTACTTTCTCCAACGGTGTGTCCGGTCCACGGCCCGCCCTGGTTTTTTTAATCAGGTCTGATAATTTATTTTCTTTAACTACAGTCACCACGGTATCATATGATTTCTCCTATGCAAATATTCCTCCTTTACGTCGGTCGAATGACTGGGGAAGGCGGAGCCTAGGAGGGATCATGTGACCAGCTTTGCTGGGCTCTTTGCCATTTCCTGTTGGGGAAGAGAATATCCCACAAGTAAGGATGACGCCGTGGACCGGACACACCGTTGGAGAAAGTAATTTATCAGGTAAACATAAATTCTGTTTTCCCTTCCCTTCTGCATCAGAACAGAACCAAGAACATTTGCGAATGTATTAGTTTATGAATTAAAGGGACATGAAACCCAAACATTTTCTTTTGTGAATCAGACACAGAGTATACCATTTTAAAAACAGTTTTCAATTTACTTTTATTATCACGTTTGCTTTGTTCTCATGTTCTTCTTTGTTGAAGGGATACCTAGGTAGGTCTCTGGAGCACTACATGGCAGGAGAATTTCTTCCATCTAATGATCTTGCAAATAGATAATATTCTTGCAAAACACACTGCCATATAGTGCTCTAGACAGATGCCATGTTTTCCTGGACACTTATGAGTTACACATGCTGCAGGGTAAGCAGAGGGAACATGTATTGTGCCTCTGGACATCACATGAATAGTGCTGATGACACCCTGCACACCCTACAGTTTTTGTAACTCATAAGTGTCCAGGAAAACATGGCCGAGGTGGCAACCCTATGCACACTCCTGCGTTTAGCTCCTTGCTTTTCAACAAAAGATACCAAGAAAACAAAGTAAATTTGATAATAGAAGTAGGTTAGAAAGTTGTTTAAACTTATATGCTCTTTCTAAAACATGAAAGAAAAATGTGGGCTTTTATGTCCCCCTAATAAAAGAAAACAAAAAACTTGCGAAGCTAACAGGAACAGACTGATAACGTACCTCCCAAGGCATGAATTTGTATTAAACATGAGAGTGCAAGCCAGTTCAGAGACTACACTAAATATTAGGACAATGGTGGTGCAGTTTATTTTTCAGGTTGCAAGAACACCAAGGAACTGAAGAGTCTCATAAAGACATTGTCCTAAGTTATATCCATAATATGTTGCACATATAGGGGTCAATTTATTAATGTGCGAGAGGGCATGATACGATGCAGCGCATCATGTCCGCTGCACATTGATAAATGCCAACTGCATACGCTGTCGGCATTTATCATTGCACCAGCAGTTCTTGTGAACTGCTGGTGCAATGCCGCCCCCTGCAGATTCGCGGCCAATCGTCCGCTACCAGGGGGTGTCAAGTCAACCCGATAGTATTTGATCGGGTTGATTTCTGTCCGCCGTCTCAGAGTAAGTCTTTAGACAGCTGCTTCATAACTTCTGTTTGGCTCGCCAGAAAAACGGGGCATCAAGCTCCATACGGAGCTTGATAAATTGACCCCATAGTCTACACAGTTGTGCATTTAGTACTAATAGGATACAGGCTATGGGCTAGATTACAAGTGGAGCACTAAATATCGCTTTATATACACACATTAACACATAAATATATAGGTATATAAGCATATACATATATATTTACCAGAAAAACACATATCCCAGCCCCAAAACTGCCTAGTACAGTTGTTTTTTTTAAAAATACTATAATTCCCCCCCCCCCCCAACTATAATGACCTCTTTTTTGAGGGCATTTGGTGCACTTTTAGAAAATTAACCAGAGGTCTGACCCCTGATACATTTTTGGAGCGATAATTGCTACAGCGAGCTTGCGGTAGCAATAACCAACCGCTTGTTATGGCTGGGAAATTATTGCGCTTCCCACAAACGGGTAACGTGCAATAAGTTAGTGCTCCACTTGTAATCTAGCCCTAAATGTTTTGCTTAGTGATATCCATTCTAAACTAGTTGAAGAAACTTTCTTTAGTAAAGCAAACGCAAAACCTAAAATAAGTATGCAAAGCAAGGAGCACACTGGCACACCAAGGGTTAGCACAAGGTACTTAGATTGTACACGAGTAAGAACGTGCAGACCTTTGGCGGCACCAATTTATTTTGATCAAGTACCTTTTTGAATGTCAGGCTCTGCACCATCACAGGAACCAGCCGAACTCACAGCTGCTTTTGCTCTTGTTTTTTTGTTTGTTTTTGTACGTTTTTGTACATCCTCAGTTCACGTTATTAATCATAATTGATTGAAAAAATGTTAATCAGTTACCACATTGTATATGAAATTGTTAACAGTAGACCATAATTATGTAACCTGTGCAATACTTAAAGGGACACTAAACCCAAAAAAATTATTTCATGATTCAAGTAGAGAATACAGTTTTAAACAATATTCCAATTTACTTCTATTTTCTAATTTGCTTCATTCTTTAGATATGCTTTGTTGAAGAAATAGCAATGCACATGGATGAGCCAATCACACAAGGCATCTATGTGCAGCAACCAATCAGCAGCTACTGAGCCTATCTAGATATGCTTTTCAGCAATGTATATCAAGAGAATGAAGCAAATTAGATAATAGAAGTAAATTAGAAAGTTGCTTAAAATTGCATGCTCTATCTAAATCATGAAAGAAAAAAATATGGGTTTCATGTTCCTTTAACTAAGGAAAATAAAGCAACATTTTATTATATTTATTGTCTGTCTACTCCCTCTAGAGGGCCTGGAGTACCTCCAGCATTCTTAAAGGGACACTAAACCCAAAATTTTTATTTCATGATTCAGATAGAGCCGGCAATTTTAAGCAGCTTTCTAATTTAATCCTATTATTAATTTGTCTTATTTCTCTTGCTATCTTTATTAGAAAAGTAGGGATGTAAATTTTGCTATCTCTATTTGAAAAGCAGGAATGTAAAGCTTAGGAACCACCAATAAGTAAGCGCTATCCAGGGTGCTGAACCTAAAATGAGCCAGCTCCTGAGCTTTACATTCCTGCTTTTCATATAGCGATAGCAAAATTTGATAATAAGGGTAAATTAGAAAGATGCTTAAAGGGACACTGAACCCAAAAATTTTCTTTCGTGATTCAGATAGAATGTGCAATTTTAAGCAACTTTCTAATTTACTCCTATTTTCAAATTTTCTTCATTCTCTTAGTATCTTTATTTGAAAAGCAAGAATGTATGTTTAGATGCCGGCCCATTTTTGGTGAACAACCTCGGTTGTCCTTGCTGATTGGACAACACCTTTAAACAAATGCTGTCCATGGTTCTGAACCAAAAATTACCTGACTCCTTAGCTTAGATGCCTTTTTTTTTCAAATAAAGATAGCAAGAGAACAAAGAAAAATTGATGATAGGAGTAAATTAGAAAGTTGCTTAAAATTGCTTGCTCTATCTGAATCCTGAAAGAAAACATTTGGTATCCCTTTAAGTTGAAATACAGAGTGAATTCTTAAAACAGAGCACAAACTAATTTTTTTTTCAGTCCCTAATTGGCCATTGCAAAGTAGTCCTAGATAAACATTGCATATGCCATTTTAAGAGGTGTATTTCTGATCTTTTCTTGATTTCCAAAACCATGCAAATTGTGCTAACAAAACAACAGTGTTCAATAATAATAGTTGTGAGTTTACTGGCCCTTTAAGTGAAAACATCAAACATTCAAATAAATTAAAGGGATATCAAACCCAACATTTTTCATGATTCAGATAGAGCATACAATTTTAAAGAACTTTCCAATTTACTTTCATTATAAAATTTGCTTTCTTGAAGGAACAGCAATGCATTACTTGGTACTAGCTGAACACATTGGGGCCTATCTATCAAGCTCCGAATGGAGCTTGATGGCCCGTGTTTCTGGCGAGTCTTCAGACTCGCGAGAAACGCAAGTTATGGAGCAGTGGTCACAAAGACCGCTGCTCCATAACCCTGTCCGCCTGAATTCAACCCGATCGAGTACGATCGGGTTGATTGACACCCCCCTGCTGGCGGCCGATTGGCCGCGAGTCAGCAGGGGGCGGTGTTGCACCAGCAGCTCTTGTGAGCTGCTGGTGCAATGCTGAATACGGAGAGTGTATTGCTCTCCGCATTCAGTGAGGTCTTGCGGACCTGATCCGCACTGTCGGATCAGGTCCGCAAGACCTTTCATAAATAGAAGTCATTGGGTAAACCAATGAGAAAAAGGCATATATGCAGCCATCAATCAGCGGCTAGATTCCAGTAGTGCTTTGCTGCTCCTGAGCCTACCTAGGTATGCTTGTCAAGTTAAGCAGTTTCTAGTGCCAATAAAGGGCCAGATTACAAGTGGAGCTGTATTTAACACTCCCGCTTAAACGCCAACTCCAGTGGGAGTAAGCATTTAGTTCATGATTATATATAGGTATATATATATACAGATATATATTGGAGTATCTATTTAAAATACATAGAACATATTCTGCTATGTGCAGAATATTGGAATGTGAACTATTTATAGTAAATACATAGTATAACACTTTGTAAAACTTGCATAAATATGTTTTTCCATGTTTTCATCTACTTGACTGTAAAGGGTTCCAATACACATACAATGCTTTGCAAAAGTATTCACCCTTCTTGGCATTTTTCATGTTTTGTTGCCTCACAACCTGGAATTAACATGGATTGTTTGAGGATTTGCATCATTTAATTTACAGAACATGCCCACAACTTAAAAGATGTTTTTTTTTATTGTGAAGCAAACAACAAATAGGACAAAATAACAGAAAAAGTCAATGTGCATAACTATTCACCCCCCTAAATTCAATACTTTGTAGAGCCACCTTTTGCGGCAATCACACCTCCAAGTTGCTTTGGATAAGTCTCTATGAGCTTGCCACATCTTACCACTGGGATTTTTGCCCATTCCTCCTTGCAAAACTGCTCCAGCTCCTTCAAGTTTGATGGTTTGCGCTTGTGAACAGCAATCTTTAAGTCTGACCACATATTTTCTATTGGATTGAGGTCTGGGCTTTGACTAGGCCATTCCAACACATTTACATGTTTCCCCTTAAACCACTCAAGTGTTGCTTTTAGCAGTGTATTCGTGGTCATTGTCCTGCTGGAAGGTGAACCTCCGTCCTAGCCTCAAATCACGCACAGAGTGGTACAGGTTTTGCTCAAGAATATCCCTGTATTTAGCACCATTCATCTTTCCCTCAACTCTGACCAGTTTCCCAGTTCCGGCTGCTGAAAAACATCCCCACAGCATGATAATGCTGCCACCACCATGTTTCACTGTGGTGTTCTTTGGGTGATTTGATGTGTTGGGTTTGCGCCAGACATAGCGTTTTCTTTGATGGCTGAAAAGTTCAATTTTAGTCTTATCAGACCAGAGCACCTTCCTCAATACATTTTGGGACTCTCCCACATGCCTTTTCGCAAACTCAAAACGTGCCATTTTGTTTTTTGCTGAAAGTAATGGCTTTCTTCTGGCCACTCTGCCATAAAGCCCAACTCTATGGAGCGTACGGCTTATTGTTGTCCTATGTACAGATACTCCAGTCTCTGCTGTGGAACCCTGCAGCTCCTCCAGGGTTACCCTAGGTCTCTGTGCTGCCTCTCTGATTAATGCCCTCCTTGCCCGGTCCGTGTGTTTTGGTGGGCGGCCGTCTCTTGGCAGGTTTGCTGATGTGCCATGTTCTTTTCATTTGGTTATGATAGATTTGATGGTGCTCCTGGGGATCATCAAAGATTTTGATATTTTTTTTATTACCTAGCCCTGACTTGTACTTCTCAACAACATTGTCCCTTACTTGTTTGGAGAGTTCCTTAGTCTTCATGGCAGTGTTTGGTTAGTGGTGCCTCTTGCTTAGGTGTTGCAGCCTCGGGGGCCTTTCAAAAAAAGTGTGTATATGTAATGACAGATCATGTGACACTTAGATTGCACACAGGTGGACATCATTTCACTCATTTTGTGACTTCTGAAGGTAATTGGTTGCACCAGAGTTTTTTATGGGCTTCAATTTTCTGTTTTCTATTTCTAAAAAATAGTTTTATGTATATATTTTTCTCATTTCACTTCACCAACTTAGACTATTGTGTTCTGATCCATCACATAAAATTCAGATTAATAAAACATTGAACTTAAGGCTGTATTGTAACAAAATAGGTAAAAAGTCAAGCGGGGGAATACTTTTGCAAGGCATTGTATATATGTCTCTCTGTCATTGGGTAAATATGTATTTATATAAATAAAAAGAGAGAAGCACTCAACCAGGGAACGAACAATAGCATAATAGCTTGTTCTGTGGCTAGTTACCACCCAAGAAGCAGCCTCTTTTCGCTAAACATGTGCCTTTCACAGAGAAGAACTTTCCTGAAGCATATCAGTCTGATCCTGACTTAACAGTGCAGTCCAGCCCCAAAACCAGGCAATCCCTCTCTGAACGTGAGAAACTGAAAAACCCCAGACGTACGTTTCAGCCTAGTGTGGGCCTCATCAGTGAGGTGCAGCCATATCCCTCTAGGCACATTAAGTAACGGGCCACATCTGGATTACCGCATCACACTTAGGGAGACTTCCCTAAGAGTTATAATTTGCATAAATAAAAAGAGAGAAGCGCTCAACCTTTGAACAAACATAACAATAGCATAATAGCTTTTTCTATGGATAGTTACCACCCAAGATCCATATCTTTAAGCCCTTTATTGTGCAATTTTTTTTTTAGTTTTCTTAGTTTTATCATGAGTGTAACTGTACTTTGTAATGTATTTTTGATGTGTTTTGTGACAATTTTTTTTTTTGCAAAACAGTTTACCAGAGCTCTGGGGACACAGTAATCATTCTAGCGTAACTTGCGATTGCGCTCATGTATTAACATTTTCTTTCAACTTGTAATAAAAGCACTACACCCAATGCACACAAACTGCCGCTTTTTCACTCGTGCGCAACTGTTGACGCACCACTTATCTGGCCCAAAATGTGAACAGATATTTCTAAACATTAAAGGGACATTATACACTAGATTTTTCTTTGCATAAATGTTTTGTAGATGATCCATTTTTATAGCCTATACAGGTTTTTCTTAAGAAAAAATGTATAGCTTTGCTTATTATTATGTTTTAAATAACATTGCACTGATTTTCAGACTCCTAACCAAGCCGAAAGTTTTAGAAGTATTTGTGTAAAGGGTCTTTTCATATGCAGAGGAGGGGGGTGGGGGGAGTGTCTTTTCTTTTTGGTATACAACCACTTTCAGGGGGTGTTCCATCTAACCTTTTCCACAGAGCTAAACTGGGAGCTTCTAAGTAATTTTTTTAAAATGGTTTTATACTGGATTTTTTTTTTATCAGTGTCTGTGCATATTATTCTTTATAGTAGTGTCTATTTCATGCAGTTAAATTAAAATTGGTTTATACTTTCCCTTTAATCTAAGATGATATTTAGAATTGTATTTCAAATCTATACAATTTTATAGAACTCAAAACTTTTAAGATAATATGTATAGGCTGGAATTCAGCCTTTTTTCTATCTGCTTATATTCTGAAAAGAAGAAAAATGTACAGTATTTATATGCAATGTGCGTTCATTTTTTTCTACTTGAACTATAAGGATAGAATGAACAGAAAAAGAGAACAGTTCTGCAGATTTGTAAAAGGTTAAATTTTGGTCTTTGTATTAAAAGTTTCCAAACCATGACTGCTTCAATTTTTAGTCCTTTGCAGGTGCAAGCGTTGGACAAAAATGTTCACGTAATTACATTCCGGGGGAAAGAATCAAGTAGACTTCTTAGTTACCATTAGTTACTGTTGCCATGGAGAGACTGGGCTAATTTATTAAATTAATTTTGTATTTATTTCTTTCATTTTAGCATGGGATTTTATTTTTATTGAAGTATTTGTTGAATCTTGTGTAGAACGAAAAGTAACCAAAGACCAGAAATTGGCTGTATAACAAACTATTGTATTCTAACTCAGAAATGTATTAATATAAATTTAATCTTATATAATATCTATAAATGGTATTAAAATAAAGACTAAGAAGCAGAATGCCCCTATCATATACGTGTCTTCATCATAATTCACATTTATTTCTCCTGTTTCCATTTCTAATAATTTATTATTTGTTGTATACCATCCTAATATGATATAATCATCATAGTGTATCAGTAAATAATCTTTTAATTTTCTCACTCTATTTTGTTACTTCATTTTAGTGTAGAGATATTAACATACAGTATTATTCCCCAATCCCCATACATTCTAATGAGATAAAAACCTCTGTTTTGTCTTTTCTTTATTAGTACAGACATGCTCCAATATTTCCTATACAGTTTAATTCGATACAAACATCAATTGCTCTAGAGAAAGGTAGTAGAACTGCTGAAACGTGTTGAGCTATTTTCACTCTAGTTTAATAAATATTTAAATGTTTATTGTGTTGTAGTATGCTGAATAAATCCTGAGACTGCATCCTTTCTTCTTAGTATTCCCTTTGAAGTTAAATGTGCTACACAACATACTGGTTCTTTTCTTCATTGGTTTGTCTTAATTGTAAAGAAGTCAAGGAGTTGGGAGAGAAATCACTGGTTCAAACCGAAACAATACTCCACCGCCATATAGAAGATTTGCTTTGTTCTTTTGGTATTCTTTGTTGAAGCTTAACCTAGGTAGGCTCATAAGTCTAAATTCTAAGCCGTTGAAGGCCACCTCTTATCTCAGTGCATTTTGATCATTTTTCACAGCAAGACACTTCTAGTTCACGTGTGCCATGTAGATAACTGGGATCACTCCCGTGGAGTTATTTATGAGGCAGCACCGATTGCATTTTAGCCAATCTTTTAAAGGAACTTAAGGGGGCTGTCTGCAGAGGCTTAGATACAAGGTAATCACAGATGTAAAAAGTATATTAATATAACAAATTGGTTGTGCAAAACTGTGGAATTGGTAATAAAGAAATTATCTATCTTTTTAAACAGCATTTTCAAATATACTGGCCCTTTAAAATACTGTTATGGCTATCTTCTTCTGACACCATTTCCACTACTGCTCTCACTCATGGTGGTCTCCACTTTAGCCATACCCTGAGGCCAGGTGAAAAACAGTGTGGCGGTGTTGGGGTCCTGCTCTCCCCCTCCTGCACTTAGCAGTACCTACCTCCAATCCCATCTCTCTCCTTCTCCTCCTTTGAAGTCCACTGTATTCGCCTGTTCTCCCCCCTCTACCACAGAGTGGCAGTCATCTATCGCCCTCCTGGACCCACCTCCCAATTCCTTGACAACTTTGCCACACCTGGCTTCCTCACTTTCTCTCTACAAATATACCAACCCTAATTCTTGGGGACTTCAACATTCCCATTGACAACCCATCTGCCCCTGCTGCCTCTAAACTTCTTTCACTCGCATCCTCCTTCGGTCTCTCACAATCCACCCTATTCCCTACTCACCGTGATGGACACTCCATCTACCTGGTATTTTCTTACCTCTGCTCTATATCTGACCTCACCTATCAACCTTTTCCCATTTCAGACCATCACCTGGTCACCTATAATATTAATGCAACAGCTAAACCCACTTCTCCATCCTGTCCCCACACCTGTAGATATCTACACGCTGTGGATCCGCTCCAAATTTCAAAAATCATTCAAGATCTCCTCCCTCACACTTCCACAATAACCTGCCCTGATCTCGCTACAGCCCACTATAACAAAACCCTCTCCTCCGCACTAGACACTTGCTCCTCCCTGACTGCGCAAAACATCACACCGTCAGTTACAGCCCTGGCTCTACCCTATCCTTTCCCATCTAATACCCTCCCTGTCTTCCACCCTCACTCCTGCTCTTACTCACATCTTCAACCTATCTCTCTCTACCGGTTCATTCTTACCTTCTTTCAAACACGCAAAAGTCACTCCCATACTCAAAAAACCCTCCCTTGACCCTAATTCTTTTGAAAGCTACCACCCCATATCACTGCTTCCACTAACATCAAAACTCCTTAAAAACTAGTTTACAATTGCCTAA
This sequence comes from Bombina bombina, assembly GCF_027579735.1. NCBI lineage: Eukaryota > Metazoa > Chordata > Amphibia > Anura > Bombinatoridae > Bombina > Bombina bombina. The sequence continues at coordinate 98,368,982 of NC_069507.1, forward strand.
CCCAGTTCCTGTCCACCATTCCTTGCTTAACCCCCTGCAATCTGGATTCCACCCCAAACACTTAACTGAGACTGCCCTTACCAAGATTACTAACGATCTTCTCTCTGCTAAAAGTAATGGCCACTACTGTATACTCATCTTACTTGACCTCTCAGCTGCCTTTGATACAGTTGACCACCCCCTCCTCTTACAGACCCTTAGCTCTTTTGGCCTCTGTGACACTGATCTTTCTTGGATTCACTCCTTTCTTTCTCACAGGACCTGTTCTCGGTCCTCTACTCTTCTCCATTTATACTTCTTCACTGGGTAAACTTATCAACAGTTATGGCTTCAAATATCACCTCTATGCTGATGACACCCAGGTCTACCTCTCCACCACTACTCTCTCTTCCGCTATCCTTTCTCATGTTGGTGACTGCTTATCTGGTATTTCTTCCTGGATGGTCTCTCACCACCTAAAGATTAACATGTCCAAGACTGAGCTCCTTCTTATCCCCCCTCAAGCTCTACGCCGACTTCTGACTTTTCTATCCCTGTGGACATCATCACCATTTCCCCATCACCCCAAGTCTGCAGCCTCAGAGTTACACTTGATTTAAATCTATCCTTCGTCCCCCACATCCAATCGCTTTCTTCATCCTGCCGCAACCACATATGCAACATTGCCAAGATTTTCTGAGCTTTAACACCACAAAGCAAATAATCCACTCCCTTGTTATTTCCCGGCTTGACTACTGTAATTACCTACTTACTGGCCTTCCTCTCCTCTAACTCTCCCCCCCTTCAATCCATCCTAAATGCCTCTGCCAGGCTAATCTACCTTTCCCATTGCTCTATATCTGCTGCACCTCTCTGCGAGTCCCTTCATTGGCTCCCCATTCACAGCAGAATTAAATTCAAAATTCTCACCCTTACATACAAAGCCCTCACCAACGCCGCTCCCCACTACCTATTCTCTCTAATAAACAAGTATACTCCAGCCCGCCCACTAATAGCCAACAATGACTTGCTCCTTGCATCTTCGACTATCACCTCATCCCATGCTAGACTGCAGGACTTCTGTCGTGTAGCACCTACCCTCTGGAACACTCTCCCTCATGCTGTCAGGTGTTGCCCTAATCTTTCTAATCTTTATTTGAAAAAGAAGGAATGTAAGCTTAGGAGCTGCCATTTTTTTGGTTCAGCACCCTGAGTAACGCTTACTAATTGGTGGCTACATTTTGACACCAAGCACTACCAGGGTGCTGAACCAAAAATGGGCTGGCTCCTAAGCTTGCTTTCCTGCTTTTTCAAATTTAACTTTGTGTTTAAACCCCTTTGCAGGGGGTAAGCATGCAATTTCATTCTACTTTAAGCTAACAGCATGCAACTTAAATGTACATGAAACCTACCTTTCTTCTGTTATGTGTGATCAGTCCACGGGTCATCATTACTTCTGGGATATAACTCCTCCCCAACAGGAAATGCAAGAGGATTCACCCAGCAGAGCTGCATATAGCTCCTCCCCTCTACGTCAGTCCCAGTCATTCTCTTGCACCCAACGACTAGATAGGATGTGTGAGAGGACTATGGTGATTATACTTAGTTTTTATGACTTCAATCAAAAGTTTGTTATTTTACAATAGCACCGGAGCGTGTTATTACTTCTCTGGCAGAGTTTGAGGAAGAATCTGCCAGAGTTTTTTACTATGATTTTAACCGGAGTAGTTAAGATCATATTGCTGTTCTCGGCCATCTGAGGGAGGTAAAGGCTTCAGATCAGGGGACAGCGGGCAGATGAATCTGCATTGAGGTATGTAGCAGTTTTTATTTTCTGAATGGAATTGATGAGAAAATCCTGCCATACCGTTATAATGACATGTATGTATACACTTCAGTATTCTGGGGATGGTATTTCACCGGAACTACTCTGTTAAAAGTCACTAATCTTTTTAATAAGTATTTATCATGTTAAACGTTTTTGCTGGAATGTAGAATCGTTTACATTGCTGAGGTACTGTGTGAATAAATATTTGGGCATTATTTTCCACTTGGCAGTTGTTTGCTTTTAATTGTGACAGTTTCGTTTCTCTTCACTGCTGTGTGTGAGAGGGAGGGGCCGTTTTTGGCGCTCTTTGCTACGCATCAAAAAATTCCAGTCAGTTACTATTATATTTCCTGCATGATCCGGTTCATCTCTGACAGATCTCAGGGGTCTTCAAACTTCTTTGGAGGGAGGTAGATTCTCTCAGCAGAGCTGTGAGAATTTTATATTGACTGTGAATAAAAACGTTGCTCTGTAATTTTTTATGTCAAATTTAATTATTGTTATTTTACTAATGGGAACAAACCTTTGCTAAAAGTTGTGTTGTTTTAAAGTTTGATGCTATAACTGTTTTTCAGTTCATTATTTCAACTGTCATTTAATCGTTTAGTACCTCTTTGAGGCACAGTACGTTTTTTGCTAAAAAAGATTATAACCAAGTTGCAAGTTTATTGCTAGTGTGTTAAACATGTCTGACTCAGAGGAAGATATCTGTGTCATTTGTTCCAATGCCAAGGTGGAGCCCAATAGAAATTTATGTACTAACTGTATTGATGCTACTTTAAATAAAAGTCAGTCTGTACAATGTGAACAAATTTCACCAAACAGCGAGGGGAGAGTTATGCCGACTAACTCGCCTCACGCGGCAGTACCTGCATCTCCCGCCCGGGAGGTGCGTGATATTATGGCGCCTAGTACATCTGGGCGGCCATTACAGATAACATTACAAGATATGGCTACTGTTATGACTGAAGTTTTGTCTAAATTACCAGAACTAAGAGGCAAGCGTGATCACTCTGGGGTGAGAACAGAGTGCGCTGACAATACTAGGGCCATGTCTGATACTGCGTCACAGCTCGCAGAGCATGAGGACGGAGAGCTTCATTCTGTGGGTGACGGTTCTGATCCAAACAGATTGGATTCAGATATTTCAAATTTTAAATTTAAATTGGAGAACCTCCGTGTATTACTAGGGGAGGTCTTAGCAGCTCTCAATGATTGTAACACCGTTGCAATACCAGAGAAACTGTGTAGGTTGGATAAATACTTTGCGGTACCGGCGAGTACTGACGTTTTTCCTATACCTAAGAGACTAACTGAAATTGTTACTAAGGAGTGGGATAGACCCGGTGTGCCGTTCTCACCCCATCCAATATTTAGAAAGATGTTTCCAATAGACGCCACCACTCGGGATTTATGGCAAACGGTCCCTAAGGTGGAGGGAGCAGTTTCTACTTTAGCTAAGCGTACCACTATCCCGGTGGAGGATAGCTGTGCTTTTTCAGATCCAATGGATAAAAAATTAGAGGGTTACCTTAAGAAAATGTTTGTTCAACAAGGTTTTATATTGCAACCCCTTGCATGTATCGCGCCGATTACGGCTGCGGCAGCATTTTGGATTGAGTCTCTGGAAGAGAACCTTAGTTCATCTACGCTAGACGACATTACGGACAGGCTTAGAGTCCTTAAACTAGCTAATTCTTTCATTTCGGAGGCCGTAGTACATTTAACCAAACTTACGGCTAAGAACTCAGGATTCGCCATACAGGCACGTAGGGCGCTGTGGCTAAAATCCTGGTCAGCTGATGTTACTTCTAAGTCCAAATTACTTAATATACCTTTCAAGGGGCAGTCTTTATTTGGGCCCGGTTTGAAAGAAATTATCGCTGACATTACAGGAGGTAAGGGCCACGCCCTACCTCAAGACAAAGCCAAAGCTAAGGCTAGACAGTCTAATTTTCGTCCCTTTCGGAATTTCAAAACAGGAGCAGCATCAACCTCCACTGCACCAAAACAGGAAGGAGCTGTTGCTCGTTACAGGCAAGGCTGGAAGCCTAACCAGTCCTGGAACAAGAGCAAGCAGGCCAGGAAACCTGCTGCTGCCCCAAAGACAACATGAACCGAGAGCCCCCGATCCGGGACCGGATCTAGTGGGGGGCAGACTTTCTCTCTTCGCCCAGGCCTGGGCAAGAGATGTTCAGGATCCCTGGGCACTAGAGATCATATCTCAGGGATACCTTCTAGACTTCAAATTATCTCCCCCAAGAGGGAGATTTCATCTGTCAAGGTTGTCAACAAATCAGATAAAGAAAGAAGCGTTTCTACACTGTGTACAAGATCTGTTATTAATGGGAGTGATCCATCCGGTTCCGCGGTCGGAACAAGGACAAGGGTTCTACTCAAACCTGTTTGTGGTTCCCAAAAAAGAGGGAACTTTCCGGCCAATCTTAGATTTAAAGATTCTAAACAGATTCCTAAGAGTTCCATCGTTCAAAATGGAAACTATTCGGACAATCTTACCCATGATCCAAAAGGGTCAGTACATGACCACAGTGGATTTAAAAGATGCTTACCTTCACATACCGATTCACAAAGATCATCACCGGTATCTACGATTTGCCTTCCTAGACAGGCACTACCAGTTTGTAGCTCTTCCATTCGGATTGGCTACGGCTCCAAGAATCTTCACAAAGGTTCTGGGTGCCCTTCTGGCGGTACTAAGACCGCGAGGGATTTCGGTAGCTCCGTACCTAGACGACATTCTAATACAAGCTTCAAGCTTTCAAACTGCCAAGTCTCATACAGAGTTAGTTCTGGCATTTCTAAGGTCGCATGGATGGAAAGTGAACGAAAAGAAGAGTTCTCTTTTTCCTCTCACAAGAGTTCCATTCTTGGGGACTCTTATAGATTCTGTAGAAATGAAGATTTACCTGACAGAAGACAGGTTAACAAAGCTTCAAAATGCATGCCGTGTCCTTCATTCCATTCAACACCCGTCAGTAGCTCAATGCATGGAGGTGATCGGCTTAATGGTAGCGGCAATGGACATAGTACCTTTTGCACGCCTTCACCTCAGACCGCTGCAATTGTGCATGCTAAGTCAGTGGAATGGGGATTACTCAGATTTGTCCCCTACTCTGAATCTGAATCAAGAGACCAGAAATTCTCTTCTATGGTGGCTTTATCGGCCACACCTGTCCAGGGGGATGCCATTCAGCAGGCCAGACTGGACAATTGTAACAACAGACGCCAGCCTACTAGGTTGGGGCGCTGTCTGGAATTCTCTGAAGGCTCAGGGACTATGGAATCAGGAGGAGAGTCTCCTTCCAATAAACATTCTGGAATTGAGAGCAGTTCTCAATGCCCTTCTGGCTTGGCCCCAATTAACAACTCGGGGGTTCATCAGGTTTCAGTCGGACAACATCACGACTGTAGCTTACATCAACCATCAAGGAGGGACAAGAAGCTCCCTAGCAATGATGGAAGTATCAAAGATAATTCGCTGGGCGGAGTTTCACTCTTGCCACCTGTCAGCAATCCACATCCCGGGAGTGGAGAACTGGGAGGCGGATTTCTTGAGTCGCCAGACTTTTCATCCGGGGGAGTGGGAACTTCATCCGGAGGTCTTTGCCCAAATACTTCGACGTTGGGGCAAACCAGAGATAGATCTCATGGCGTCTCGCCAGAACGCCAAACTTCCTCACTACGGGTCCAGATCCAGGGATCCGGGAGCGGTTCTGATAGATGCTTTGACAGCACCTTGGAACTTCGGGATGGCTTATGTGTTTCCACCCTTCCCGCTGCTTCCTCGATTGATTGCCAAAATCAAACAGGAGAGAGCATCAGTGATTCTAATAGCGCCTGCATGGCCACGCAGGACTTGGTATGCAGATCTAGTGGACATGTCATCCTGTCCGCCTTGGTCTCTACCTCTAAGACAGGACCTTCTGATACAGGGTCCATTCAAACATCAAAATCTAACTTCTCTGAAGCTGACTGCTTGGAAATTGAACGCTTGATTTTATCAAAACGTGGTTTTTCTGAGTCGGTTATTGATACCCTGATACAGGCTAGGAAGCCTGTTACCAGAAAGATTTACCATAAAATATGGCGTAAATACCTATACTGGTGCGAATCCAAACGTTACTCCTGGAGTAAGGTTAGGATCTCTAGGATATTGTCCTTTCTGCAAGAAGGTTTAGAAAAGGGTTTATCAGCTAGTTCATTAAAGGGACAGATTTCAGCTCTGTCCATCTTGTTACACAGGCGTCTGTCAGAAAATCCAGACGTCCAGGCTTTTTGTCAGGCTTTAGCTAGGATCAAGCCTGTGTTTAAAGCTGTTGCTCCGCCATGGAGTTTAAACTTAGTTCTTAACGTTTTACAGGGTGTTCCGTTTGAACCCCTTCATTCCATTGATATAAAATTGTTATCTTGGAAAGTTCTGTTTTTAATGGCTATTTCCTCGGCTCGAAGAGTCTCTGAGTTATCAGCCTTACATTGTGATTCTCCTTATCTGATTTTTCACTCAGACAAGGTAGTTCTGCGTACTAAACCTGGGTTCTTACCTAAGGTAGTCTCTAACAGGAATATCAATCAAGAGATTGTTGTTCCATCCTTGTGTCCAAATCCTTCTTCAAAGAAGGAACGTCTTCTACACAATCTGGATGTAGTTCGTGCCCTCAAGTTCTACTTGCAGGCAACTAAAGATTTTCGCCAAACTTCTTCCCTGTTTGTCGTTTATTCTGGACAGAGGAGAGGTCAAAAAGCTTCTGCTACCTCTCTCTCTTTTTGGCTTCGTAGCATAATACGTTTAGCCTATGAGACTGCTGGACAGCAGCCTCCTGAAAGAATTACAGCTCACTCCACTAGAGCTGTGGCTTCCACTTGGGCCTTTAAGAATGAGGCCTCTGTTGAACAGATTTGCAAGGCTGCAACTTGGTCTTCGCTTCATACTTTTTCCAAATTTTACAAATTTGACACTTTTGCTTCTTCGGAGGCTATTTTTGGGAGAAAGGTTCTTCAGGCAGTGGTTCCTTCTGTATAATGAGCCTGCCTATCCCTCCCGTCATCCGTGTACTTTTGCTTTGGTATTGGTATCCCAGAAGTAATGATGACCCGTGGACTGATCACACATAACAGAAGAAAACATAATTTATGCTTACCTGATAAATTCCTTTCTTCTGTTGTGTGATCAGTCCACGGCCCGCCCTGTTTTTAAGGCAGGTAAATATCTTTTAAATTATACTTCAGTCACCACTTCACCCTTGGTTACTCCTTTCTCGTTGATTCTTGGTCGAATGACTGGGACTGACGTAGAGGGGAGGAGCTATATGCAGCTCTGCTGGGTGAATCCTCTTGCATTTCCTGTTGGGGAGGAGTTATATCCCAGAAGTAATGATGACCCGTGGACTGATCACACAACAGAAGAAAGGAATTTATCAGGTAAGCATAAATTATGTTTTTTTTCTTTGATGATTCAGATAGAGCATGCCATTTTTAAATAACTTTATAACTTACTTCAATTATCAAATTGTCTTCATTCTCTTGGTATCTTTTTGAAGTGCAGGGTCATAAGCTCAGGAGCATGCACATTGTTTGAGCACAATATCGCAGCAATTCTGCAAGAATGTTATCCATTTGCAAGAGCACTAGATGACAGCATTATTTCCTGGCATGAGCACTAGATGGCAGCATTATTTCCTGGCATGAGCACTAGATGGCAGCATTATTTCCTGGCATGAGCACTAGATGGCAGCATTATTTCCTGGCATGCAGTGCTCCAGACACCTATCTAGGTATTTCTTCAACAAAGAATACCATGGGAATGAATGAGATTTTATAATAGAAGGCTGAAACATTTGTCCAGGGTTTCCATGTCTCTTGTTTGGAGCAAGGTTGCCTTGTATTTTACAGCTCTTTTCTCTTGTTAAGTGTGTTCAGTCCACGGGTCATCCATTACTTATGGGATATATTCTCCTTCCCAACAGGAAGTTGCAAGAGGATCACCCAAGTAGAGCTGCTATATAGCTCCTCCCCTCACATGTCATACCCAGTCATTCTCTTGCAACCCTCAACAAAGAAGGAGGTCGCGAGAGGAGTTTGAGTTTTTACTTAATTATTCTTCAATCAAAAGTTTGTTATTTTAAACGGCACCGGAGTGTGCTGTTTTTCTATCTCAGGCAGTATTTGGAAGAAGAAACTGCCTGCGTTTTTTATGATCTTAGCAGGCGTAACTAAGATCCACTGGCTGTTCTCGACATTCTGAGGAGTGGGGTAACTTCAGAAAATGGGAATAGCATGCGGGGTCCCCCACAAATGAGGTATGTGCAGTACAATATTTTCTGGGAATGGAATTGACTAAGAAAACACTGCTGTTACCCGTATGATGTAATTACAGCCTTAAATGCAGTAGTAGTGACTGGTATCAGGCTGATAAATGTATGCACAGTAGAGTTATTTTCTAGGGACTAGAATTTGACTGAGAAAATACTGTTAATACTGAAATAATGCTTAAGCCTTATCTGCAGTGGAAGGGACTGGTAGCAGGCTTAGTGATAACTTTGCATGACATTAAAAAACAAAAAAAAAGTTTGTTTTTTAAAACGTTTACTGGCATGTTATTCGTTTTGTGAGGTACTTTGGTGATAAATCCTTTTGGGCATGATTTTTTTCCACATGGCTAACGTATATTTCTGCATAGAAACTGTTATATCAGGTCTCCCACTGTTGTAAATGAGTGGGAGGGGCCTTTTTTAGCGCCTTGTTGCGCAGTTAAAATTCTAGCACATTCTTCCTGTTCTTCCTCCTTGATCCAGGACGTCTCTAGAGAGCTCAGGGGTCTTCAAAATTCATTTTTGAGGGAGGTAATCAGTCACAGCAGACCTGTGACAGTGTGTTTGACTGTGATAAAAGCGTTAAATCTTAATTTGATATCCGTTTTTGGGTACTGAGGGGTTAATCATCCTTTTGCTAATGGGTGCAATCCTCTGCTAATTAATACATTTAAAGAATTGTTGACTATAACTGAATTAGTTCTTTGTTATTCAACTGTGTTTTTTAAAAGCGCTGCAGCGTTTTTTTATATTGCTTGTAAACTTATTGAAAGTAATTTCCAAGCTTGCTAGTTTCATTGCTAGTCTGTTTAAACATGTCTGATACAGAGGAATCTGCTTGTTCATTATGTTTAAAAGCCGATGTGGAGCCCAATAGAAATATGTGTACCAATTGTATTGATATTACTTTGAATAAAAGTCAATCTGTACCGATAAAGAAATTATCACCAGACATCGAGGGGGAAGTTATGCCGTCTAACTCTCCTCACGTGTCAGTACCTTCGTCTCCCGCTCGGGAGGTGCGTGAGATTGAGGCGCCAAGTACATCAAGGCCCTTACAAATCACTTTACATGATATGGCTAATGTTATGAAAGAAGTATTATACAATATGCCCGAGTTAAGAGGCAAGCGCGACAGCTCTGGGTTAAGGACAGAGCGCGCCGATGACACGAGAGCCATGTCTGATACTGCGTCACAATTTGCAGAACATGAGGACGGAGAGCTTCATTCTGTGGGTGACGGTTCTGATTCAGGGAGATCGGATTCAGAGATTTCAAATTTTAAATTTAAGCTTGAGAACCTCCGCGTGTTGCTAGGGGAGGTGTTAGCGGCTCTGAATGATTGTGACACGGTGGCAATCCCAGAGAAATTATGTAGGCTGGATAAATACTATGCGGTACCGGTGTGTACTGACGTTTTTCCTATACCAAAGAGGCTTACAGAGATTATTAGCAAGGAGTGGGATAGACCCGGTGTGCCTTTTTCCCCTCCTCCGATATTTAGAAAAATGTTCCCTATAGACGACACCACACGAGACTTATGGCAGACGGTCCCTAAGGTGGAGGGAGCAATTTCTACTTTAGCCAAGCGTACCACTATCCCGGTGGAGGATAGCTGTGCTTTCTCAGATCCAATGGATAAAAAATTAGAGGGTTACCTTAAGAAAATGTTTGTTCAACAAGGTTTTATATTACAGCCTCTTGCATGCATTGCGCCTGTCACTGCTGCAGCGGCATTCTGGTTTGAGTCTCTGGAAGAGGCGATTCGCACAGCACCATTGGATGAGTCTTTGAGCAAGATTAGAACCCTTAAGCTGGCTAATGCGTTTGTTTCGGATGCCGTAGTGCATTTAACCAAACTTACGGCTAAGAATTCCGGATTCGCCATACAGGCGCGCAGAGCACTATGGCTTAAATCCTGGTCAGCAGATGTAACTTCTAAGTCTAAACTACTAAACATTCCTTTCAAAGGGCAGACCTTATTCGGGCCCAGCTTGAAGGAAATTATTGCTGACATTACTGGAGGTAAGGGCCACACCCTTCCTCAGGACAGGGCCAAATCAAAGGCCAAACAGTCTAATTTTCGTACCTTTCGTAATTTCAAGGCAGGAGCAGCATCAACTTCCTCCGCTCCAAAACAGGAAGGAACTACTGCTCGTTACAGACAGGGTTGGAAAGGCAACCAGTCATGGAACAAGGGCAAGCAGGCCAGAAAGCCTACTTCCGCCCCTAAGACAGCATGAAGACGGGGCCCCCTTTCCGGAGACGGATCTAGTGGGGGGCAGACTTTCTCTCTTCGCCCAGGCTTGGGCAAGAGATGTACAGGATCCCTGGACGTTGGAGATTATATCTCAGGGATACCTTCTGGATTTCAAAACTTCTCCTCCACAAGGGAGGTTTCATCTGTCAAGGTTATCAACAAACCTAGTAAAGAAAGAGGCATTTCTACAATGTGTACAAGACCTCTTAGTGATGGGAGTGATCCACCCAGTTCCGCGGACGGAACAGGGGCAAGGGTTTTATTCAAATCTCTTTGTGGTTCCCAAGAAAGAGGGAACCTTCAGTCCAATCTTACACTTAAAAATCTTAAACAAATTCCTAAGGGTTCCATCGTTCAAGATGGAAACCATTCGGACCATCCTACCCATGATCCAAGAGGGTCAATATATGACCACAGTGGACTTAAAGGATGCCTACCTTCACATACCGATTCACAAAGATCATTATCGGTACCTAAGGTTTGCCTTTCTAGACAGGCATTACCAGTTTGTAGATCTTCCCTTCGGGTTAGCTACGGCCCCGAGAATTTTTACAAAGGTTCTGGGCTCACTTCTGGCGGTACTAAGACCACGAGGCATAGCGGTGGCTCCGTACCTAGACGACATTCTGATACAAGCGTCAAGTTTTCAAAATGCAAAGTCTCATACAGAGATAGTTCTAGCATTTCTGAGGTCGCATGGGTGGAAAGTGAACGTGGAAAAGAGTTCTCTGTTACCACTCACAAGGGTCCCTTTTCTAGGGACTCTTATAGATTCTGTAGAGATGAAGATTTACCTGACGGAGTCCAGGTTATCAAAGATTCTCAATGCTTGCCGTGTCCTTCACTCCATTCCAAGCCCATCAGTAGCTCAGTGCATGGAAGTAATCGGCTTAATGGTCTCGGCAATGGACATAGTGCCATTTGCGCGCCTACATCTCAGACCGCTGCAACTATGCATGCTAAGTCAATGGAACGGGGATTACTCAGATCTGTCCCCTTTGCTAAATCTGGACCAGGAGACCAGAGATTCTCTTCTCTGGTGGTTGTCACGGGTTCATCTGTCCAAAGGAATGACTTTTCGCAGACCAGATTGGACGATTGTAACAACAGATGCCAGACTACTAGGCTGGGGAGCAGTCTGGAACTCCCTGAAGGCTCAGGGATCGTGGACTCAGGAGGAGAAACTCCTCCCGATAAACATTCTAGAATTAAGAGCAATATTCAATGCTCTTCTAGCTTGGCCTCAGTTAGCAACACTGAGGTTCATCAGATTTCAGTCGGACAACATCACGACTGTGGCTTACATCAATCATCAAGGGGGAACCAGGAGTTCCCTAGCGATGTTGGAAGTCTCGAAGATAATTCGCTGGGCAGAGTCTCACTCTTGCCACCTGTCAGCGATCTACATCCCAGGCGTGGAGAACTGGGAGGCGGATTTTCTAAGTCGCCAGACTTTTCATCCGGGGGAGTGGGAACTTCACCCGGAGGTATTTGCTCAACTGATTCGTCGTTGGGGCAAACCGGATCTGGATCTCATGGCATCTTGCCAGAACGCCAAGCTTCCTTGTTACGGATCCAGGTCCAGGGACCCGGGAGCGGTGCTGGTAGATGCACTAGCAGCCCCTTGGGTTTTCAACATAGCTTATGTGTTTCCACCTTTTCCGCTGCTCCCTCGACTGATTGCCAGGATCAAACAGGAGAGAGCATTGGTGATTCTGATAGCGCCTGCGTGGCTACGCAGGACCTGGTATGCAGATCTAGTGGACATGTCGTCCTGTCCACCATGGTCTCTACCCCTGAGTCAGGACCTTCTAATTCAGGGTCCTTTCAACCATCCAAACCTAATTTCTCTGAGGCTGACTGCTTGGAAATTGAACGCTTGATTCTATCAAAGCGTGGGTTTTCGGATTCGGTTATTGATATATTAATACAGGCTCGGAAACCTGTTACCAGAAAAATTTACCACAAGATATGGCGTAAATATTTATATTGGTGTGAATCCAAGAGTTACTCATGGAGTAAGGTTAGGATTCCTAGGATATTGTCTTTTCTACAAGAGGGTTTAGAAAAGGGCTTATCCGCTAGTTCACTAAAGGGACAGATTTCTGCTCTGTCTATTCTTTTACACAAGCGTCTGGCAGAGAATCCAGACGTCCAGGCTTTTTGTCAGGCTTTGGCTAGGATTAAGCCTGTGTTTAAAGCTGTTGCTCCTCCGTGGAGCTTAAACTTGGTTCTTAAAGTTCTTCAGGGTGTTCCGTTTGAACCCCTTCATTCCATTGATATTAAGCTTTTATCTTGGAAAGTTCTGTTTTTGATGGCTATTTCCTCGGCTCGAAGAGTCTCTGAGTTATCTGCCTTACATTGTGATTCTCCTTATCTGATCTTTCATTCAGACAAGGTAGTCCTGCATACTAAACCTGGGTTTTTACCTAAGGTTGTTTCTAACAGGAATATCAATCAAGAGATTGTTGTTCCATCTTTATGTCCTAATCCTTCTTCAAAGAAGGAACGTCTTTTGCATAATCTAGACGTGGTCCGTGCCCTGAAGTTCTACTTACAGGCAACTAAAGATTTTCGACAAACTTCTTCTCTGTTTGTCGTTTACTCTGGACAGAGAAGAGGTCAAAAGGCTTCGGCTACCTCTCTCTCTTTTTGGCTTCGTAGCATAATACGCTTAGCCTATGAGACTGCTGGACAGCAGCCTCCTGAAAAAATTACAGCTCATTCCACTAGAGCTGTGGCTTCCACCTGGGCCTTTAAGAATGAGGCCTCTGTTGAACAGATTTGCAAGGCTGCAACTTGGTCTTCACTTCATACTTTTTCCAAATTTTACAAATTTGACACTTTTGCTTCTTCGGAGGCTGTTTTTGGGAGAAAGGTTCTACAGGCAGTGGTTCCTTCTGTTTAATGTTCCTGCCTTGTCCCTCCCATCATCCGTGTACTTTAGCTTTGGTATTGGTATCCCATAAGTAATGGATGACCCGTGGACTGAACACACTTAACAAGAGAAAACATAATTTATGCTTACCTGATAAATTTATTTCTCTTGTAGTGTGTTCAGTCCACGGCCCGCCCTGTCTTTTTGAGGCAGGTTCTAAATTTTAAATTATTACTCCAGTCACCACTGCACCCTATAGTTTCTCCTTTCTCGTCTTGTTTCGGTCGAATGACTGGATATGACATGTGAGGAGAGGAGCTATATAGCAGCTCTGCTTGGGTGATCCTCTTGCAACTTCCTGTTGGGAAGGAGAATATATCCCATAAGTAATGGATGACCCGTGGACTGAACACACTACAAGAGAAATAAATTTATCAGGTAAGCATAAATTATGTTTTCTTGCAAGATCAGAATAATATAGGAAAGTGTGGGATCAGGCTGTAGAAAAGTTCTTCTTTGTGAAAGGTACATTTTAAGTTAAAGGGATATGAAACCCAACATCTTTCTTTCATGATTCAGATAGATTATATAATTTTAAACAACTTTCTAATTAACCTCTATTATCATTTTTTCTTTGCTCTCTTGGTATCTTTTGTTTAAAAGCAGGGTCGTAAGCATGGGAGCCGGCCCATTTCTGGAGCACTAAATGGCAGTAGTTTTGCAAAAATGTTATCCATTTGCAAGAGCACTAGATGGCAGCACTATTTCCTGCCATGTAGTGCTCCAGATGCCTACCTAGGTATCTCTTCAATACAGAATATCATGGGAACTAAGCAAATTTTATTTAAAACTTTTTTTTTAAATTGTATGCTTGGTCTAAATCACAAAATAAGTTGTTGGGGTTTCATGTCCCTTTAAACAGCCTGCTGCTTCTGTGGTATATACTATAGTCTATAGAACAAGCTGGTTGAGAACTTCTATATTTTGCTACATAATTGATATTTGATTTGACTCTTTGTTTCCTAGTTGAGTGATATTTTTTGTTATATTAAAATAAACCTTTTGTTCCATGGTTTATTGCATTTCTCTTTCTTTCCTAAGATATGGTGAGTCCACGGAATTATCAATTACTAGTGGGAATATCACTCCTGGCCAGCAGGAGGAGGCAAAGAGCACTACATAAAGCTGCTATATATGTCACTTTCCTTACCCATAATCCCCAGTCATTCTCTTTGCCTGCGGTGCAGGTGGAGGTGAAGTTTTGGTGTCTGATCTACAATCAAGATTTTTTTATTTTAAAAGCAGAGTAGGTTTGCTCTGATCTTTCTAAAGGGTCTAGCCTTAGCCCATGTCAGTCTCTTCAGTAGGGAAGTGGTGGCTTTTGGGAACTTGTGGGGTACAATCCTCACTACGATTTTCCAAAAAATTTTGCTGCCCTATTTACTTAGCCTGAGTAATTTTACTCAGTCTTTCTGTATTTCCACAGGTCCATGTGAGGGATGGCATCCTCTCAAACCAGGTGAGCTGTCCTACTGCCGGACAGATAAATGTTACGATAAGTGCCAGTTTTATTTTTCCATGTAAGCAGGGAAAAAATGTATGCACTTATTCAGCTGAAACGCTGCAGGGGGACGTTTTTTTTTTATTATTCCTGTCAGGGTGCAGGTTTTTATGGCAGTTTTTGCAGGCACTGTTAGTGTGAGGAGTTATTTTATTGATGGCTCAGTGAGGATCCGTTTTTAGTAACAGATTATGTACTTTTAATGGTGGTTTTATTATTTGTTTTTAAGCCTGTTTTCAAGAAAGTTGTTTAAAAAAAATATATAAAAATTGCTTTTTTGTCAGCTGAAGGACCGCCCCTTTTAGGGAGGTTCTGAATCTTTGATGTCAGAGCTTTTTGTGGCGCTTTTCTTCACTTCCTGTAGAGTGAGGTGCGCATATTTCAGATGGCTCTGCTGTTTAGAAGGCTTCTTGCTGTTTTTGCTTCTCTGGAATCCGGATTGTAAACAGGATAGTTTGTTTCCTCAGTTTGCTGCGGGTTGCAGGACAGGTAGGGCACCTGAGTAATTCTGCTGAGGTGTAGAGTGTTGCCTGGGTATGTTTTTCTTGATTTGGTAAATTTAAAAGGAATATTTATTTATGAACATTTTTTTGTTCCGTATTATATCCTTTGTTAAAAGATAAAAAAAAAAGTTTTTTAAAAAAAAAGTTAGATTTTTTATTTGCTTCTTTTTTTTTTGTATTATGGATCAAGAGGCTGTGCAAGATGTTACCTGTAGCTTATGTATTGATGTCCAGGTGGAACCTCCCAGTACCTTTTTGTTCTTCATGTATTGAAAGAACTTTAGCTTTATAGAAATAGACTTTTTGACCCTGAGCCATCATTAGCTAAGGTGGATGCTGTTCAGGAGCCTCCTGTTTCAGATGTGCCGCAGCTTTCTCCTAAAGCGTCCCAATCCTATTCATCTGCACATTCAGGCAGTATAATTCCTTTTGCTGATGCTGAAGTTGTGTCCTTCAGATTTAAGCTGGAACACCTCCGCTTGTTACTTAAGGAGGTTTTGGCTACCTTGGATGACTACTATCGTTGTTAACCCTAAGATGTCTAGTAAGCTGAACAAGTATTTTAATGTTCCCTCTGCGGTGTATGTATTTCCTGTTCCAGACCGTGCTTCTGAGATTATTGCACGGGAGTGGGAGAGACCTGGTATTCCTTTTTCTCTATCTCCTATTTTTAAGAAAATGTTTTCTATAGCCTGACTCTATTAAAGAGTTGTGGCAAACGGTTCCTAAGGTGGAAGCAGCTTATTCCACTTTAGCTAAGAGGACCACTATTCCAATTGAGGATAGTTGTTCCTTTAAGGATCCAATGGATAAGAAATTGGAGGCATTATTAAAGAAGAAAATGTATGTTCACCAAGGTCTTCAATGGCAGCCTGTGGTGTGTATTGTTACTGTTACCAGCGCTGCAGCTTACTGGTCTGTTGCCTTGTCTGATTCTATTCAGACAGATACTTCTCTTGAGGAGATCCAGGACAGGATTAAGGCTCTTAAGTTAGCCAATTCCTTTATTACGGATGCTTCCTTACAGGGGTTTTGCGGTTCTAGCTCGCAGATCTCTTTGGTTAAAATCTTGGTCTGCGGATGTTTCTTCTAAGTTATTAGTTATTCCCTACAAGGGTAAGACCTTGTTTGGGCCTGGTTTAGTTTAAATTATTTCAGATATCACAGGAGGAAAGGGATATTTTCTTCCTCAGGATAAGAAGAATAAGCAGAAAGGGCGTCAGAGTAATTTTTGTTCCTTTCGTAACTTTAGAGGTAAACCCTCCGCTTCCTCTTCCAAGCAGGAACTATCCAAGTCTTCCTGGAAGTCTGGTCTGTCTTAGAACAAGGGGAAACAGTCTAAGAAACCTGCGGCTGACTCCAAGTCAGCATGAAGGGTCGGCCCCCGATCCAGGAATGGATCTAATAGGGGGCAGGCTTTCTCATTTTGCTCAGGCTTGAAAACGAGATGTTCCAGACTTGTGGGCTGTGGAAATTGTATCTCAGGGGTACAAGATAGAATTCAAGACGTTTCCTCCCAAAGGCAGGTTTCTTCTCTCAAGATTATCTGTAGACCAGATAAAGAGAGAGGCGTTCTTAAATTGTATCAAGGATCTTTTTGCCCTGGGAGTTATAGTTTCAGTTCCTCCGCAGGAACAGGGTCTGGGATTTTATTCAAATCTGTTTGTAGTTCCCAAGAAAGAGGGGACTTTTAAACCTATTTTATACCTAAAGTGTTTAAACAAGTTCCTCAGTGTACCGTCCTTCAAGATGGAGACTATACATTCCATTCTTCCTTTGGTTCAAGAGGGTCAGTTTATGACAACCATAGACTTAAAGGATGCGTACTTTCATGTTCCCATTCACCCGGATCATCAAAAGTTTCTAAGGTTTGCTTTCTTAGACAATCATTTTCAGTTTCTCACTCTTCTATACGGCCTTGCCACAGCTCAAAGGTCCTGGGCGCTCTTTTGGCAGTGATCCGGTCTCGGGGCATTGCAGAAGCGCCTTATCTGGAAGACATTCTGGTTCAGGCGCCGTCTTTTCAACAAGCAAACTCTCATACAGAGATCTTGTTATCTTTTCTTCGCTCCCACGGTTGGAAGGTGAATCTGGGAAAGAGTTCTCTGATTCCAGCCACAAGAGTAATTCTTTTAGGGACCATAATAGACTCCTTACTAATGAAGATATTTCTGACAGAGGTCAGAAAAAAAAAAAAATTCTGCTCTTGTCTTGTCCTTCAGTCCTCTCCTCGGTCGTCAGTGGCTCTATGTATGGAGGTAATTGGTCTAATGGTAGCTTCCATAGACATCATTCAGTTTGCTAGGTCCTATCTCAGACCTCTGCAGTTATGCATGTTAAGGCAATGGTATGTGGACTATGTGGATCTGTCTCTGCAAATAGTTCTGGATAAGGCAACAAGGGACTCTCTTCTATGTTGGTTGTCTCAGGAACACCTCTCCCAGGGAACTTGCTTTCGCAGACCTTCCTGGGTGATTGTGACCACGGATGCCAGCCTTCTAGGTTGGGGAGCAATTTGGGGGTCATTGAAGACTCAGGGTCTTTGGACTCGGGAGGAGTCAGTTCTCCCTATAAACATTCTAGAACTGAGAGCGATTTTCAATGCTCTACTGGCCTGGCCTCAGTTAGCCATAGCCCGGTTTATCAGGTTCCAGTCGGACAACATAACATCGGTGGCGTACATCAACCACCAGGGGGGAAATCGAAGTTCCTTGGCCATGACAGAGGTGGCCTGGATAATCCAGTGGGCGGAGTCTCACAACTGTTGTCTTTCTGCGATCCACATCCCAGGAGTGGACAATTGGGAGGTGGATTTTCTGAGCCGACAGACCTTTCATCCTGGGGAGTGGGAACTCCATCCGGAAGTATTTTCCAGTTTATTCCTCAATTGGGGGCAGCCAGAACTGGATCTCATGGTTTATCGGCAGAATGCCAAGTTTCTGAGGTACGGCTCGAAGTCAAGGGATCCACTGGCTTTCTTGATAGATGCTCTGGCGGTCCCTTGGAATTTCAGTCTAGCTTACATATTTCCTCATAAGCCTGTGACATGAAAGATTTACTATAACATATGGCGTAAATATCTGTATTGGTGTGAATCGAGAGTTTTCTCTTGAAGTATTGTTAGGATTCCTAGGATTTTGTCTTTTCTCCAAGAGGGTCTGGAGAAGGGTTTGTCAGCTACTACTCTATTGTCTATTTTATTGCATAAGCGTTTGGCGGATGCGCCAGACGTGCAATCTTTTTGTCAGGCCTTGGTTAGGATCAGGCCTGTGTTTAAGCCCGTTACTCCTCCCTAGAGTCTTAACCTTGTTCTTACAGTTTTACAGCGGGCTCCGTTTGAACCTATGCATTCCTTAGATATTAAGATGTTATCTTGGAAGGTTTTGTTTCTTGTTGCTATTTCTTCTGCTCAGAGAGTTTCAGAACTTTCGGCTCTGCAGTTTGATTCCCCTTATCTAATTTTTCATTCTAATAAGGTGGTTCTACGTACTAAATTAGGTTTCCTGCCTAAAGTTTTTTCAAACAACAATATTAATCAGGAGATCGTGGTTCCTTCTTTGTGTTCTAATCCTTCTTCTCCTAAGGAGCGTTTGTTGCACAACCTAGATGTTGTGCGAAGGACTTTCCTCAGTCTTCTGCTTTGTTTGTTTGTTTTTCTGGGAGGCACAAGGGTCAGAAAGCTACGACTACTACTATTTCTCTTTGGCTAAGGAGTATTATTTGTTTAAGAATTTAAGGAAGAGGAATATTACTGTATTTGTAGTACGTTCCCCAACATAATTAAGTCCTATCTATAGGGAGGAAAATTGTCTTTCCTTCGTCAAAGTAGTAAAGGAGGGGGGTGCTCAATATCCTGTATTAACATAGAAATATAAGAAGAAGAAATGGATATACCTGAGCACTCAAGATAAGCTAATAGAAATTAATTGGTAATGTGAGTAGATGTGTAGGACTGGGTTATTTATAAATAAAACATAACTTTTATTATTATTGAATAAAAAAATATATTGGTGATAAACATTCACTCCGTGTATTGTGTATTAAAATCAATTAAAAAGATGAATGCTGCAGTGCCAAACAATGGCCATACAAAATATGTCAAGTGGGTAACTAACAATCTCAAGCACTATTGAGTGCTTAGCATTAGCAACAATGCCAATCCAATACAAAGAGGGAAGATACACTTCCACAAATTACGATGCTAAGTACAGAGCCCAGCCAATGTGAGCCTGAATTAACATCGCACACTCTGTATATAGTTACACACTAGGATTGAACTATAAAGAAGTATACCTGAATTATGAATCAAGATAAGATCCAATAACAATTGAAAGGTGTGAGTGTATAAGCTATACCGCTAGCATGTATATGTTGCTATAAACAATTATTCCCACAAGAAGTGTGTGCGTGGAGGGTATATCTGGCAGGGGTGTACCACAATATGCTCACGGATTGCACATAAAACTAATCTAAAAAGAGGATTGACCTCGCACAAATTATCTAGCTAGTGCAATACTGGAGCGGTACTACACCTTGTCAGATACCCATACTATATATCATATTGCTTAAAAAATACTGGTGACCACAATGAAGTCAGACACATTAGCCAAGTAAAGGGCTAATGAAATGAAGGGGATACTTCGTAATAAGTATATGACAATGCGTCTAAACGTTTCCCAATTAAGCACACACACACTATACTACTGTCAGCATTCAAATGGAGCGCCTGATGCGCATTTCGCCACCTCCGTGGCTTTCTCAAAGGCTAACCCGTCCTGCCTCCACTCGAGCGGTTAAATACCGCTCAGAGCCAATCATGGGTGAGTAATCATACACACCCTCTAACGGCTGGCCAATCACTTGTCATCTACCCGATAGGGTAGAAGTCTGTCACATGACTTATGATGCTGATGTAGATGGGCGTGATTCATCACGCAACTAGACACCAGCTACAGCAAATAGTATTTTGAGATATAGGTTATTCACATTCGTTTGTATGTATTAGTCACCATGTTACCATAGCAATCGGGCATTGTAACTTGGTTCCAATCACGCCATTAATGTTCTGTTAACCTGTGTTGGGCAAAGAGGATACTGGCTCATAGATCAGAATAACACCACGGGTATTACGTTGCCTCTATTACTATGATAGTAACGGATCAGAATAATGACATGAGACAGTAATTTACTTTGTGAGTTATGGTACCACATATAGAGTAGTTACGTTTGTTAGAGAAACTATTTATATACATTTATGCGATTGGTTTATGATATTACTCCAAATCTTATTAACTAGAGTCTGTTACAACAATATCCAAATTAAAGAATTATATATTGAGTTAGCTATCAAATTTTAGTTGTAGTGAGTAAGCCCAAGATGGCTCATGTTTAATCGCAACGCATCTCATATCTATGGACTTATAATGGTATAGCTACAAAATGCAAAGTTAAAACTAAATCAAAAGTATAATCATTTACAAAGCTGTACTAAATAGACTCAGGATATATGACATACATTAATAAAAGCTTTCTTATGTGAATCCTATATAGTAGTAGTAGTAACGGTGTATATAGGGCCAACAATTCAGCCAACACCACTTCAATTCGAAGATGTTGTATAGTGTTCGACCTTATTATGGAGCCTGAGATAGGGAAGTTCACACATATGTCCGCTACCCTATGCAATTATTAGATATGTTATGTTTTCACTCAAATTATATATCCAAAGAATCTTTAGTGTTGTGTTCACATTTTATTATTAAAACAGAGTGGAATAGATATCGTACAGAACGTATCACCAGCCTTAGTTCTAAAGCATAGTACTCTTATTGATATCATACTATACGCTCTATAGGAAGGAATTATAACCATCTTGTTCATTAATACCCACTGGGGCTAAAGTATTTAGCCAGAATATCCAGCGGCACTCTGCTTGTAGCAGCATATTTTCTACATTTCCTGCTCTGATCCCAGGTTTAATTACTTGTAATACTGATATCTTCAGTTCTGGTTTTGTACTATGATTTCTTAAGTAGTGTTTCGCTACTGGGGTTAGATTCTTGCCTTTCTCTTGGTCTTTAAGGCAGTTTTTGATACTACTGATATGCTCACCCAGTCGTATACGTAGCTCCCTAGTAGTAATTCCAATATATCTTTTGCCACATTTGCATAGCAGACAGTACACAACATTTTTGGTTTTGCAATTTGCAAATCCCAGCATCCGTTTTATGCTTCCTGTTCGTGTCTTATATTCTCTTTCATTAGAGATGTATTGGCAAAAACTGCATGTGCCACATGCATATGTTCCGCATATATATTTGTTCGTTTTCCTTTTTGTAAAGTGGCTTTTGACTAACAAGCTACCTATCGTTGGAGCTCTTCTCCAGCTTGTCTTTATTCTCTCACCTACATATGGTGATAAATCTTTATCAGATTTCAGAATTCCACTATGTCTATTCAAGATATTTGTGATTTTGTCATGATTGTTATTATAGGTAGTTACAAATCTGACTTCCTTTTCAGCAGTTTGTGTCTTCTTTTTAGGAATCAAAAGTGTTTCCCTTGGTGTTCTTTTCGCTCTCTGATAAGCTTTGCATATTATTTTGCGACTGTATCCTCTATCCTTCAGTCGTAGTTTCAGTTCTCTTGCTCTCTCATTAAAGACTTTGAAGTCCGTACAATTTCTCCTTATTCTGAGGAATTCTCCCGTAGGGATAGCGTTTTTAGTTCCTCTGGTATGGCAACTATCGTATTGGAGAATTGAGTTAGTTGCTGTTTCCTTCCTAAAGAGATCAGTTTTTATGTAATTATTCTCATCTCTGTAAATATTGATGTCCAGAAATTCTACTTTGTTTCTGTTTATGTGGTATGTCAGTTTCAGGTTGATGTCATTCTGATTAAGTTTGGTAATAAATTCTTTAAACATCTCTTCACTGCCCGTCCATATTATGAAGAGATCATCTATGTATCGACACCACATATTTATATGATCAGTGTATTCAGACATGCTGTCAGTGACAACATATTCACTCTCCCACCACCCTAAATAGATGTTGGCATAGGTGGGGGCGCAGGATGACCCCATGGCGGTGCCCTGGATTTGCAAGTAGAAATTATCATTAAACACAAAGTAGTTGTGTGTTAGTACAAATTGCAATAGTTTGATCACAAACTTATTTCTCTCAGATCTGTCGTTGGATTGCATACTTAGGAAGAATTCAACCGCTTTCAACCCGAATTCATGTTTAATAGAAGTATAGAGCGATTCAACATCACAGGTGGCTAAGAAAGAATCTTGATCAAGTATTAAATCATTTATTTTGCTCAATACATCCATAGTGTCCCTTGTATAGGACGGTAGTGCCCATACTATCTCTCTTAGATATAAATCCAAGAATTTGCTCCCTTGTTCGCATAGGCTGTTTATGCTTGAAACAATAGGTCTACCTGGTGGTGATTCCTTATTTTTGTGGATTTTTGGTAAAAAGTAGATAGTAGCAATCCTTGGATTTTTAACTTGTAGGAACGAGTGTTCCTTAACACTAATTAGATTGTCTGCCTTTGCTTCATTAATCAGTTTAAGATAGTCATTCAAGAACTGGGATGTTGGATCGGAAAAAAGGTGCTTATAGCATTTACGATCTTTTAGTTGTCTATTGGCTTCAACAATGTATTTGTCTTTCCCCCAAATTACAATGTTGCCTCCTTTGTCCGACGGTTTGATGATTACATCATCCCATGAACTAATTTCTTTTAATGCCTCCTCTTCTTTTTTAGTGATGTTTCTTACTTTCGTGTCTGGTAATTCTAAGAAGTCATTCATGACCATTCTCAAAAAAACCTCAATTTGTGGTACTTTTGAGGTTGGTGGCATATATTGAGATTTAAGTCTAATTTGTTTGTCAAGAAACTTATCATTTACACTTGTTTCAGTTCCTTCATTCTCATTTAATAATTCAATCAGAATGTCTAGTGTTTGGAGATCAGAAGTCACGTTGTCATCATGGGTACTGTACATTTTCTTTAGTACTAATTTTCTACAGTAAAGATGTAGATCCTTAATTAAATCAAATTTGTCCAAGGGGGGGGGGATGGAGAGAAAGATAAACCTCTAGATAGAACAAGGGTCTGTGTTTCTGTAATCGTTTTTTGTGTTAGGTTGATAACTTGTAATTTATTACCATCCCCATTCACCACCTCGGGCGCTTCCCCCAATCCTCTCTTCTCCTGTACCCGTTGTCTGATCTGTACCCCCACCGTGCTCGATCTCGTAGGGTCCTGTTTTCTTTTTTTGCCCCTTCTGGTGGGTCTCTCGTATCTTTGTCTAAATGTGTCCTATCCCTTCCTAAAAAACTACTCGTACTTGGTCTGTTAGTGTTACTTTCAGAATCACTGTCCTCCACCGCCGACGACTCACAATCTGATTGGTGTGTCGTCTTAGGTGGGGGCAGACTATTGGGTGGTCTTCATCTAGGTTGCTTGTCATCCCATGTGAATATCCTTCCTTTTTCAAAGTCTATCATGTCTCTCTTCATCTTAGAGCACTTAGTCTGTATTATCTCTTTCTCTCTCTTATCTAGCTCCTCTCTCATTTCTTTGTATGATTGTTTAAATTTATCTAATGTTTCAAATTTTTGTAATTTTACATTATATTCACTGATTTCTTTGTCCAACTCTGACATGACTTCAGTTTCATAGTCGGATAAAATCGCAACCAAAATTTCGGAGCAGTTGATCAGTGCCTGCTCCCATCTGTCCTTATAACTATCAATGTGAAAGGAGAAGGTGGGAAAAAGGCGTACTCTAAGACCTCTGGGTATGATATGTTTCGCCAGGTATTTATCATACGCGCTCTTATTCCAAAAAGAGCGCGTGTGTTTTTTAATCAAGTAATTCAGGGATTTTAGACCATCTTCCCAATTTTCTATTATTGTGTCAGGGGTAGTTTCAGTATCACATGCCAGAGCAAAGGTTTTGTCTATATCTCTCAGTCTCTGATCTTGTCTATTTTTAAAGTCTTGTGACAGACTGTGTGTCATTTTTGTTATGTTTCTTAGGCCTAGATTTAGAGTTCGGCGGTAGCCGTCAAAACCAGCGTTAGAGGCTCCTAACGCTGGTTTTGGGCGCCCGCTGGTATTTGGAGTCAGTGATTAAAGGGTCTAACGCTCACTTTACAGCCGCGACTTTTCCATACCGCAGATCCCCCTACGCCATTTGCGTAGCCTATCTTTTCAATGGGATCTTCCTAACGCCGGTATTTAGAGTCGTTTCTGCAGTGAGCGTTAGAGCTCTAACGACAAGATTCCAGCCGCCTGAAAATAGCAGGAGTTAAGAGCTTTCTGGCTAACGCCGGTTTATAAAGCTCTTAACTACTGTACCCTAAAGTACACTAACACCCATAAACTACCTATGTACCCCTAAACCGAGGTCCCCCCACATCGCCGCCACTCGATTAAAATTTTTAACCCCTAATCTGCCGACCGCCACCTACGTTATACTTATGTACCCCTAATCTGCTGCCCCTAACACCGCCGACCCCTGTATTATATCTATTAACCCCTAACTTGCCCCCCACAACGTCGCCGCAAGCTACTTAAAATAATTAACCCCTAATCTTCCGACCGCAAATCGCCGCCACCTACGTTATCCCTATGTACCCCTAATCTGCTACCCCTAACATCGCCGACCCCTATGTTATATTTATTAACCCCTAATCTGCCCCCCTCAACGTCGCCGACACCTGCCTACACTTATTAACTCCTAATCTGCCGAGCGGACCTGAGCGCTACTATAATAAAGTTATTAACCCCTAATCCGCCTCACTAACCCTATCATAAATAGTATTAACCCCTAATCTGCCCTCCCTAACATCGCCGACACCTACCTTCAATTATTAACCCCTAATCTGCCGACCGGAGCTCACCGCTATTCTAATAAATGTATTAACCCCTAAAGCTAAGTCTAACCCTAACACTAACACCCCCCTAAGTTAAATATAATTTTTATCTAACGAAATAAATTAACTCTTATTAAATAAATAATTCCTATTTAAAGCTAAATACTTACCTGTAAAATACATCCTAATATAGCTACAATATAAATTATAATTATATTATAGCTATTTTAGGATTAATATTTATTTTACAGGCAACTTTGTAATTATTTTAACCAGGTACAATAGCTATTAAATAGTTAAGAACTATTTAATAGTTACCTAGTTAAAATAATAACAAATTTACCTGTAAAATAAATCCTAACCTAAGATATAATTAAACCTAACACTACCCTATCAATAAAATAATTAAATAAACTACCTACAATTACCTACAATTAACCTAACACTACACTATCAATAAATTAATTAAACACAATTGCTACAAATAAATAAAATTAAATAAACTATCTAAAGTACAAAAAATAAAAAAGAACTAAGTTACAGAAAATAATAAAATATTTACAAACATAAGAAAAATATTACAACAATTTTAAACTAATTACACCTACTCTAAGCCCCCTAATAAAATAACAAAGCCCCCCAAAATAAAAAATTCCCTACCCTATTCTAAAATACAAATATTACAAGCTCTTTTACCTTACCAGCCCTGAACAGGGCCCTTTGCGGGGCATGCCCCAAGAATTTCAGCTCTTTTGCCTGTAAAAAAAAACATACAATACCCCCCCCCCAACATTACAACCCACCACCCACATACCCCTAATCTAACCCAAACCCCCCTTAAATAAACCTAACACTACCCCCCTGATGATCTTCCTACCTTGTCTTCACCATGCCAGGTTCACCGATCCGTCCTGGCTCCAAGATCTTCATCCAACCCAAGCGGGGGCTAGACATCCACTGAAGAAGTCCAGAAGAGGGTCCAAAGTCTTCCTCCTATCCGGCAAGAAGAGGACATCCGGACCGGCAAACATCTTCTCCAAGCGGCATCTTCTATCTTCTTCCATCCGATGACGACCGGCTCCATCTTGAAGACCTCCAGCGCGGATCCATCCTCTTCTTCCGACGACTAGACGACGAATGACGGTTCCTTTAAGGGACGTCATCCAAGATGGCGTCCCTCGAATTCCGATTGGCTGATAGGATTCTATCAGCCAATCGGAATTAAGGTAGGAATTTTCTGATTGGCTGATGGAATCAGCCAATCAGAATATAGGTCAATCCGATTGGCTGATCCAATCAGCCAATCAGATTGAGCTCGCATTCTATTGGCTGATCGGAACAGCCAATAGAATGCGAGCTCAATCTGATTGGCTGATTGGATCAGCCAATCGGATTGAACTATATTCTGATTGGCTGATTCCATCAGCCAATCAGAAAATTCCTACCTTAATTCCGATTGGCTGATAGAATCCTATCAGCCAATCGGAATTCGAGGGACGCCATCTTGGATGACGTCCCTTAAAGGAACCGTCATTCGTCGTCTAGTCGTCGGAAGAAGAGGATGGATCCGCGCTGGAGGTCTTCAAGATGGAGCCGGTCGTCATCGGATGGAAGAAGATAGAAGATGCCGCTTGGAGAAGATGTTTGCCGGTCCGGATGTCCTCTTCTTGCCGGATAGGAGGAAGACTTTGGACCCTCTTCTGGACTTCTTCAGTGGATGTCTAGCCCCCGCTTGGGTTGGATGAAGATCTTGGAGCCAGGACGGATCGGTGAACCTGGCATGGTGAAGACAAGGTAGGAAGATCATCAGGGGGGTAGTGTTAGGTTTATTTAAGGGGGGTTTGGGTTAGATTAGGGGTATGTGGGTGGTGGGTTGTAATGTTGGGGGGGGGGTATTGTATGTTTTTTTTTACAGGCAAAAGAGCTGAAATTCTTGGGGCATGCCCCGCAAAGGGCCCTGTTCAGGGCTGGTAAGGTAAAAGAGCTTGTAATATTTGTATTTTAGAATAGGGTAGGGAATTTTTTATTTTGGGGGGCTTTGTTATTTTATTAGGGGGCTTAGAGTAGGTGTAATTAGTTTAAAATTGTTGTAATATTTTTCTTATGTTTGTAAATATTTTATTATTTTCTGTAACTTAGTTCTTTTTTATTTTTTGTACTTTAGATAGTTTATTTAATTTTATTTATTTGTAGCAATTGTGTTTAATTAATTTATTGATAGTGTAGTGTTAGGTTAATTGTAGGTAATTGTAGGTAGTTTATTTAATTATTTTATTGATAGGGTAGTGTTAGGTTTAATTATATCTTAGGTTAGGATTTATTTTACAGGTAAATTTGTTATTATTTTAACTAGGTAACTATTAAATAGTTCTTAACTATTTAATAGCTATTGTACCTGGTTAAAATAATTACAAAGTTGCCTGTAAAATAAATATTAATCCTAAAATAGCTATAATATAATTATAATTTATATTGTAGCTATATTAGGATGTATTTTACAGGTAAGTATTTAGCTTTAAATAGGAATTATTTATTTAATAAGAGTTAATTTATTTCGTTAGATAAAAATTATATTTAACTTAGGGGGGTGTTAGTGTTAGGGTTAGACTTAGCTTTAGGGGTTAATACATTTATTAGAATAGCGGTGAGCTCCGGTCGGCAGATTAGGGGTTAATAATTGAAGGTAGGTGTCGGCGATGTTAGGGAGGGCAGATTAGGGGTTAATACTATTTATGATAGGGTTAGTGAGGCGGATTAGGGGTTAATAACTTTATTATAGTAGCGCTCAGGTCCGCTCGGCAGATTAGGGGTTAATAAGTGTAGGCAGGTGTCGGCGACGTTGTGGGGGGCAGATTAGGGGTTAATAAATATAACATAGGGGTCGGCGATGTTAGGGCAGCAGATTAGGGGTACATAGGGATAACGTAGGTGGCGGCGGTTTACGGAGCGGCAGATTAGGGGTTAAAAGTGTAATGCAGGGGTCAGCGATAGCGGGGGCGGCAGATTAGGGGTTAATAAGTCTAAGGTTAGGGGTGTTTAGACTCGGGGTACATGTTAGACTGTTAGGTGCAGACGTAGGAAGTGTTTCCCCATAGGAAACAATGGGGCTGCGTTAAGAGCTGAACGCTGCTTTTTTGCAGGTGTTAGGTTTTTTTTCAGCTCAAACTGCCCCATTGTTTCCTATGGGAGAATCGTGCACGAGCACGTTTTTGAGGCCGGCCGCGTCCGTAAGCAACTCTGGTATCGAGAGTTGCATTTGCGGTAAATATGCTCTACGCTCCTTTTTTGGAGCCTAACGCAGCATTTGTTTGAACTCTCGATACCAGAGTTAAATTTATGGTGCGGCCAGAAAAAAACCTGCGGAGCGTTAACAGCCCTTTTACCGCCGAACTCCAAATCTAGGCCTTAGTGACTTGGCCAGTTACTTACCTCCCTAGGTAAGTACTTGTGTTAGTTAAGTTGTTCCTCAGAATGCTGTCCTAAACAGCGGATAGATATAAATAGTTTAAGAATTTAAGGAAGAGGAATATTACTGTATTTGTAGTACTTATACGTTCCCCAACATAATTAAGTCCTATCTATAGGGAGGAAAATTGTCTTTCCTTCGTCAAAGTAGTAAAGGAGGGGGGTGCTCAATATCCTGTATTAACATAGAAATATAAGAAGAAGAAATGGATATACCTGAGCACTCAAGATAAGCTAATAGAAATTAATTCGTAATGTGAGTAGATGTGTAGGACTGGGTTATTTATAAATAAAACATAACTTTTATTATTATTGAATAAAAAAATATATTGGTGATAAACATTCACTCCGTGTATTGTGTATTAAAATCAATTAAAAAGATGAATGCTGCAGTGCCAAACAATGGCCATACAAAATATGTCAAGTGGGTAACTAACAATCTCAAGCACTATTGAGTGCTTAGCATTAGCAACAATGCCAATCCAATACAAAGAGGGAAGATACACTTCCACAAATTACGATGCTAAGTACAGAGCCCAGCCAATGTGAGCCTGAATTAACATCGCACACTCTGTATATAGTTACACACTAGGATTGAACTATAAAGAAGTATACCTGAATTATGAATCAAGATAAGATCCAATAACAATTGAAAGGTGTGAGTGTATAAGCTATACCGCTAGCATGTATATGTTGCTATAAACAATTATTCCCACAAGAAGTGTGTGCGTGGAGGGTTTATCTGGCAGGGGTGTACCACAATATGCTCACGGATTGCACATAAAACTAATCTAAAAAGAGGATTGACCTCGCACAAATTATCTAGCTAGTGCAATACTGGAGCGGTACTACACCTTGTCAGATACCCATACTATATATCATATTGCTTAAAAAATACTGGTGACCACAATGAAGTCAGACACATTAGCCAAGTAAAGGGCTAATGAAATGAAGGGGATACTTCGTAATAAGTATATGACAATGCGTCTAAACGTTTCCCAATTAAGCACACACACACACTATACTACTGTCAGCATTCAAATGGAGCGCCTGATACGCATTTCGCCACCTCCGTGGCTTTCTCAAAGGCTAACCCGTCCTGCCTCCACTCGAGCGGTTAAACCCGTCCTGCCTCCACTCGAGCGGTGGAATAGATATCGTACAGAACGTATCACCAGCCTTAGTTCTAAAGCATGCAAATGTGGCAAAAGATATATTGGAATTACTACTAGGGAGCTACGTATACGACTGGGTGAGCATATCAGTAGTATCAAAAACTGCCTTAAAGACCAAGAGAAAGGCAAGAATCTAACCCCAGTAGCGAAACACTACTTAAGAAATCATAGTACAAAACCAGAACTGAAGATATCAGTATTACAAGTAATTAAACCTGGGATCAGAGCAGGAAATGTAGAAAATATGCTGCTACAAGCAGAGTGCCGCTGGATATTCTGGCTAAATACTTTAGCCCCAGTGGGTATTAATGAACAAGATGGTTATAATTCCTTCCTATAGAGCGTATAGTATGATATCAATAAGAGTACTATGCTTTAGAACTAAGGCTGGTGATATGTTCTGTACGATATCTATTCCACTCTGTTTTAATAATAAAATGTGAACACAACACTAAAGATTCTTTGGATATATAATTTGAGTGAAAACATAACATATCTAATAATTGCATAGGGTAGCAGACATATGTGTGAACTTCCCTATCTCAGGCTCCATAATAAGGTCGAACACTATACAACATCTTCGAATTGAAGTGGTGTTGGCTGAATTGTTGGCCCTATATACACCGTTACTACTACTACTATATAGGATTCACATAAGAAAGCTTTTATTAATGTATGTCATATATCCTGAGTCTATTTAGTACAGCTTTGTAAATGATTATACTTTTGATTTAGTTTTAACTTTGCATTTTGTAGCTATACCATTATAAGTCCATAGATATGAGATGCGTTGCGATTAAACATGAGCCATCTTGGGCTTACTCACTACAACTAAAATTTGATAGCTAACTCAATATATAATTCTTTAATTTGGATATTGTTGTAACAGACTCTAGTTAATAAGATTTGGAGTAATATCATAAACCAATCGCATAAATGTATATAAATAGTTTCTCTAACAAACGTAACTACTCTATATGTGGTACCATAACTCACAAAGTAAATTACTGTCTCATGTCATTATTCTGATCCGTTACTATCATAGTAATAGAGGCAACGTAATACCCGTGGTGTTATTCTGATCTATGAGCCAGTATCCTCTTTGCCCAACACAGGTTAACAGAACATTAATGGCGTGATTGGAACCAAGTTACAATGCCCGATTGCTATGGTAACATGGTGACTAATACATACAAACGAATGTGAATAACCTATATCTCAAAATACTATTTGCTGTAGCTGGTGTCTAGTTGCGTGATGAATCACGCCCATCTACATCAGCATCATAAGTCATGTGACAGACTTCTACCCTATCGGGTAGATGACAAGTGATTGGCCAGCCGTTAGAGGGTGTGTATGATTACTCACCCATGATTGGCTCTGAGCGGTATTTAACCGCTCGAGTGGAGGCAGGACGGGTTAGCCTTTGAGAAAGCCACGGAGGTGGCGAAATGCGCATCAGGCGCTCCATTTGAATGCTGACAGTAGTATAGTGTGTGTGTGTGTGCTTAATTGGGAAACGTTTAGACGCATTGTCATATACTTATTACGAAGTATCCCCTTCATTTCATTAGCCCTTTACTTGGCTAATGTGTCTGACTTCATTGTGGTCACCAGTATTTTTTAAGCAATATGATATATAGTATGGGTATCTGACAAGGTGTAGTACCGCTCCAGTATTGCACTAGCTAGATAATTTGTGCGAGGTCAATCCTCTTTTTAGATTAGTTTTATGTGCAATCCGTGAGCATATTGTGGTACACCCCTGCCAGATAAACCCTCCACGCACACACTTCTTGTGGGAATAATTGTTTATAGCAACATATACATGCTAGCGGTATAGCTTATACACTCACACCTTTCAATTGTTATTGGATCTTATCTTGATTCATAATTCAGGTATACTTCTTTATAGTTCAATCCTAGTGTGTAACTATATACAGAGTGTGCGATGTTAATTCAGGCTCACATTGGCTGGGCTCTGTACTTAGCATCGTAATTTGTGGAAGTGTATCTTCCCTCTTTGTATTGGATTGGCATTGTTGCTAATGCTAAGCACTCAATAGTGCTTGAGATTGTTAGTTACCCACTTGACATATTTTGTATGGCCATTGTTTGGCACTGCAGCATTCATCTTTTTAATTGATTTTAATACACAATACACGGAGTGAATGTTTATCACCAATATATTTTTTTATTCAATAATAATAAAAGTTATGTTTTATTTATAAATAACCCAGTCCTACACATCTACTCACATTACGAATTAATTTCTATTAGCTTATCTTGAGTGCTCAGGTATATCCATTTCTTCTTCTTATATTTTTCTGTATTATTTGTTTAGCCTATGAGACTGCTGAGACAGCAACCTCCTGAGAGAATATAGTTAGTTGTGGTAGGTGGCGCAAACCAAGTTGCTATTCCCAATGTGTCTTACTGTAAATATGTGTGATAATATGTGGGCTCAATATATGTTAATGTTTTGATGAGTACTATTTTATATTCTCTTATTGAAAAAAATTGGATGTCGAAACTTTTAAAAAAAAATATATACAGGTAGCCCTCAATTTACGCCGGGGTTAGGTTCCAGAAGGAATGGTTGTAAATCGAAACCGTTGTAAATTGAAACCCAGTTTATAATGTAAGTCAATGGGAAGTGAGGGAGATAGGTTCCAGGCCCCTCTCAAAATTGTCATAAGTAACATCTAATACATTATTTTTAAAGCTTTGAAATGAAGACTTTAAATGCTAAACAGCATTATAAACCTAATAAAATAATCACACAACACAGAATATATAATTAAACTAAGTTAAATGAACAAAAACATTTACTAAACAGCATTATAAACGTAATAAAATAATCACACAACACAGACTTCACTTGCATTTTTCTGCAAACAGTTCTTTCTATGCATTAAAATCTGGACTTATTTATAGACAGGAAGATCTTGTTCCTTTGAAATTTGCTTGATAGCTCAGGTCTGGTTAAACTGATTAATTTCAGCTTGCTTGGCTTTGTTGCAACACAAGCGGACAGCTCCAACTACTGGCTATTTTAATAAATGCACTGCTTCTCAATGCTTTTCAACAGCAGTCACATGACTGGAAAAAAAGGTTGTTATTCTGAAACAGTGTAAATTGAACCGTTGTAAAACGAGGGCCACCTGTATTATACTTTATTTGATTCCGGTAAATTTACCCAATAATAGTGATGCTAAAAGTACAATTAAACAAATATTACAAATTCCTTCAAAGTTGAAAAAATGACACCGGTGTCTCTATGTATCTATGTATAAAATGTACGTAATATATAAAAATATATGAATATATAAAATTAAATTAAAATAATATCGTTGAAATCTTGCAATTTATACAGTTATAGGTTTATCACAAGTTGTAATTTCTAACAAAATGTTTGGAAATACAATTTAATAGTGGATAAGACAATAGTTGCTGTATAGTTCATATAGGATACTTTTCATATAGGATTCTCCTGAGAGAATCACTGTTTATTCCATGAGGGCTGTTTCTTCTTCCTGGGCATTTAAAAATGAAGCTTCTGTGGAACAGATTTGCAAGGCTACAACTTGGTCCTCTTTGCATAGTTTTTCAAAGTTTTATAAATTTGATACTTTTCCCTCTGCTGAGGCTTCTTTTGGGAGAAGGGTTCTTCAGGCAGTGGTGCCTTCTGTTTAGGTCTGCCTGTCTTGTCCCTCCCTTATCATCTGTGTCCTCTAGCTTGGGTATTGATTCCCACTAGTAATTGATGATTCCGTGGACTCACCATATCCTAGGACAGAAAACATAATTTATGCTTGCCTGATAAATGTTTTTATTTCCGGATATGGTGAGTCCACGGCCCACCCTTTATTTAAGACAATTATTTTTTTCAAAAACCTTAGGCACCTCTACACTTTTGTGTTATCTTCTTTTTCCATTTTTCCTTCGGCCGAATGACTGGGGATTATGGGTAAGGGAAGGGACATATATAGCAGCTTTGCTGTAGTGCTCTTTGCCGCCTCCTGCTGGCCAGGAGTGATATTCCCACTAGTAATTGATGATTTTGTGGACTTGCCATATCCGGAAATAAATAAATTTATCAGGTAAGCATAAATTATGTTTTTTTGTATTCTGGTTGAAAATCTCCTCAACTCACCTTTGAAAATAGAATACAAATGCAAACTATCCTGAGCAATTATGAGGACTAAATATACAGAGACTTAAAGCAAAGAAGTGTTAAATGTAATTACTCATCAATCAATTTAAAAAAAACATATTAGCATGTTGCCTATAAAAACATTAATTTACCAGCTAATTGAAAGAATAGAACTAAGTAACTGCTCCAAAATCAATTTTTTTATTCAAAACCTCACATCAAATTAAAAACAAGGCAATCCGTGGCCTTCACAAGAAAGTAACCCAAAACCATAAAATGATATGAAAACCCAAAAATGTTCCATTGTGATTGTAATTCCTTTGTGATTCAGACAGAGCGATTTCCAGTTTACTAATACGCTTGTAAACGGATAACATTCTTGCAAAACTGCTGTCATATAGTGTTCCAGACACGTGCTTTTCAACAAAAGATAGCAAGATAATGAAAAACAACCCTCACCACCTCACCCACCCTGCCCCTTATGCCCCACTTGCCATCTTCTGGCCCGTCCCCACCAGACTCTGTTAGCTGGCAAAACTAAGTTTATCATATATAGGACAACTGGTGTACGTAAAACCTTATTTTGTTGAAATCCACACATGCACCTGTAGAACTGAAAATAAAGTTGTAAAATTTAAAGGGACATTCCAGTCAAATTTTAAATACACATAGATGATTTACATCTTTGAATAGTAACATATTTGCAATGTACATGTATTGGCAAAAATGATTTTAGTAAAAGTTATCACTGTTTTGGTGTTAACATTGTCTTCTGCACGTGCATGTGCAGCATAGCTAGATATTCTCAGTGCACCAGCATTTTAAATTCTGCAGCTGTTTACAGCTCAAGTGGGACTTGTATCATGTCAGCAATTGTCAAATTGAGTTATTACCAGATGGTACATGAACCTTAGGTTCTCTGTGCAAGTGCTGTGTTTAAAATGCTGATGCATACTTACATATGCTTTTGAAACAGCTATAGCTTTTATTAGAAGCATTTTTGCTAATACATGTATATTATAAAAATGCTTCTATTCAAAACTGAAATGCAGCCATTGTCCCTTTAATACTGAAGGGATTAGCTGAAATAATGTGCACTGTTTTCACATTTGTATGTGTTACTGATATTCTGGTCACAATTTTGTAGCATTCCTGTAAAAATACAGTGCTTGATTTAAGCGCTTATGGGGTTGTGACAAGGTATATTTTAGAGCTATTACTTATCTGTCTTGTGTTTCTTTGGTGATTTTGGGGCAAAGCTTAAAATACGTTGGTAAATTACATATGTGCAAGGCTTTGAGCATTAGATATTATCCAGTGTTCTCCACTGGGTGGCATCATGTAGTAGTCGGGTTGGGGGAAGTATTGTTTATAAATATTACTTAAAGGGACAGTCTATTCCTGAATTTGTATTGTTTAAAAAGATAGATAATCCCTTTATTACCCATTCCCCAGTTTTGCATAACCAACAAGGTTATATTAATGCACTTTTTACATCTGTGATTACCCTGTATCTAAGCCTCTGCAGTTTTCCCCCTTATTTCAGTTCTTTTGACAGACTTACCTTTTAGCCAAGCAGTGCCGACTCATAAATAACTCAACGGGAGTGAGCACAATGTTATCTATATGGCACATATAAACTAGTGAACTGAGATAAGAGACAGCCTTCACAGGCTTAGCAATTTGCATACAGGTATACCCCGCTCATACAGCAGGTTAGGGACCGGAGCCCCGCTGTAAAGTGAAAACCGCCTTAAAGTGAAACAAGGCAGTTTTAGCTTTTTTTTTCAGTGTTTAAAATCTTAAAAACATGTTTGAACTAACATATATTAGGGTGCAATAGTGCTACGTTTAGTTTTAGACTAGCACAGCAAGTATTCAATTAGTATTCACTAAATACTGTACCTGTACAATAGTGACAATTACTGTAGTAAGATTTGCCAGACTATAGCACTGAGACACAGATTGCACTGCACTGCAGTTAACAGAGTGAACTAAGCATAACAAAATGGTGCCAGTCACTTTTCTCGCAATCTCCCAATGATTTACAGCACTGTTTCAAAATGCTTGGAGGTTGAACTTCAGCTCCTCAAAGTGCTGTATTAGCGAATCGCTGTAAAGTGAAGTGCTGTAAAGTGAGGTATACCTGTATAAGCCTACCTAGGTTTAGTTTTTAACAAAGAATACCAAGAGAAAGTTGTTGAAAATTGCCTGCCCTATCTGAATCATGAAAGTTTAATTTTGACTAGACTGTCCCTTTAAGTTATCCAAAGCACAGACTAATTGCTTAAAGGGATTGTACACATCTTGTAATTACAAGACATTTCTGTTTTGTTGATATGGAATAACATATTAGCCAAGTCTAAAGTGTCTTGTATCAATTACATGGGACTTACAGTATACACTAGTTACCTGTGATGTGTCATCCCTATACACCAGTATAAGCCATACACTAGGTATAGAGACCATTAAACATAAACTATATAATGATGTAACAGTAGCCAATGAAAAAAAAAATTTATCATAGAGAGCATTAAATTCATTCTGAACCAAAACTATTTTTCAATTGAAGAGAAATTTTATATACAGATGAAAGCCACAGCAATGAACACAAGATTCGCACCCAGCTATGCTAATATATTCATGGGTCAATGGGAAGAAGATTTTTTCCCCAAGCATAGTCTGTGTGCGAATCTTGTGCTGTATAAAGGATTTATTGATGACCTCTTCTTTATGTTTAAAGGTGACCAAGAAGCATTAGATAGTATATTGGAAGTCATGAACCGGAACAATATAGGTCTGAAATTCACTCAAACACACAGTAAATAATGTATTACATTCTTAGACTTAGACATAGAGGTTGTAGATAATGAAATAGTTACGGAGACACATTTTAAAGAGGTGGATGCCAACAAACTCATTCACTATAACAGCTGTCATCTGAGAAGCTGGAAAAATAATATTCCCAAGGGATAGTACCTGAGAATTAAAAGAAATTGTACACCAGAACTATAGATTTTGAAACACAGATCAAAACTCTGGAACAAAAATGTATGGATAGGGGTTACAACACTGACATATTAAACCAAGCTAAAACAGATATTGGTAGAAGGGACAAAAAAAGTATTTTCACGTACAAACAAAGTAAGAATACAATGCAGCACACAGATGACACAATAAATCTCCTATTCATTACAGATTTTAACCATGATAATCAGTTAATAACTAAAATATTGTCATTTAGTACAGACAGATCCGATCATAGGAGAAAAAGTGAACATAAGTTTAATACAAAAATGTTATAAATAGGAAAGCCACAAATTAAAAAAATCTTTTGGCCCCAAGTGAATTAAAACAAACCAAAAAGAAGGATTATGACGTAGGTATGGAAGGTCAGAGAGTAAGAGGTTTCTTTCCATGTTTTAGATGTAGAGCTTGTAATTACAGTAACACACTTAAAACCCTTACCTCCCACTCCAACATTTTTGAATATACTATAAAAGATCTAATCAGATGCCAAGACAAGGGTATTATATATGCCATTCAGTGCAAATGTAAGAAATTCTATATAGGAGAAATGACTAGGTCCCTGAGAGAGAGGATAAGGGAACATGTGTCTAGATTGCCTCTGTCAATACAGGACAAATGTCTCTATAGCCACTTTAGAGAGGTACATAAGAACAATTTGAAAGACTTTAAATATTGGAGCATTATGAAAGTCAAACCTGATTGGAGAGGAGGGAATTGGGAAACAAAATTATTAAGATCGGAAGCAGAACTGATTAATAAATTAGACACACTACACCCCAAAGAATTAAACTCAGAAATTGATATATCTCCCTTTATCTAGAGAGCTATAAATCTACCCATAAACGATAATCCTGCTAAGTTTGGAGAAGGATATAGTTTTGTACTAACTATATATATATATATATATATATATATATATATATATATATATATATATATATATATATATATATATATATATATATATATATATACACACAGTGTATATATATATATGCCCCCTGAGAAAGATACTGAAATATTAATTGAAAAAACTTGTATTTTTGAATCATAGAAGATTTTGCATTCCTATGACTATTCATTTGACAAATATTCTGAAGATGGAGGATAATAGCCCATAGTAAATATATGTTAATGATACAGGTTGATGTGAATATGTGAATTTACTATCTAAAATAGAAACAGATGGATATTTTAACCAATACTTATGAACAAGGAATACTAAGATTAGTAACAAAATACACTATAGCCTCAATATAATGTATTATATCACTGTGATTGAAAATATATACACAACTATTTTATTTGGGTTAGCCAAAGAGCAACCAATTTATCAATATATGACTAACTCCTGTTGCATATAGTAACATTAAAATGTGTATTGTTAGCTAAATGGAACTTTTCGATATATAGTTTTTAGAAAGCAGATATGAGACTGATTATGTTTTATTTAAAAAAGATATGAGACCAAATAGCATCTGAAATGATCCACAAGGAGAGCGATAAAACTTCCACCTTAAAAGCAGAATGTCAAATTCCACCTTTACACAAAGAATCCTTAATAGGCCAACCAATTGGAACAAAGAGAGGCCTTTTTAAATCCTGGAGTGACTACACCATACATGTCTTGATAAAGCCTTACATAGGTGAAACGCGTTGACCAGGACTGTAATCACTCCAAGACCACTGGCCATTTTAGCAGACTGAAGAAAGTTGGTGTATTACACCAAACATCTGTAACAACCTCTAGGATCTACCCCATTGGGTTTAGTGCACTGACCCACTGAAGGGGATACAAGAGGATCTACCATTGAATTTCGGACATCACAGAAGGCTAAGAAAATTGCAACATTTTGCCACAGAGGTAAATCCTCTTTTTCTTTCCCAGGCACAAAACTCTCTATGTGTATGGTGTACACCGCAGAGGAAAGCAAGGATCAGCTACTGAGTCACCAATAATCAGATGCTGAGAATAGCCTTATAAAGATACATGCATTAACCTGCTTGATTTTTTGGTGACTTTGCTTTTTTGGGGCGTAACAAGCGCTTCATCCAACAAATGGTTAAAATATTATTACTTTTTTAACACTTTGGTTCTCATATCTCTTCTAGGCTACAATTGTTTTATATTTGCACTTAGTGTAATCATTTTATATTTGCCAGCTAACCAGTGGCTACATTGTTTTATACTTGTACTCTGTGTAGCAACCTTGTTTCTTTAAGCAATCTGTGCAGCTGTGCTATAAGTCTTAGCTGTATTTTACATATATATGCAAAGCATCCTCGCATTGGGAAACGTCCCTAACAAGTTTTAATTAGTACATTGTCCCACTTGCAAGATTGTTTTATATTCTTTTGAATTTATTGTTTATGCATTAAAAAGATTAATTTTATAACTTAATTTTGTTCTTCAGACCCGTTAATCTTTAGCTTTTATTAGTGCTGTCTCACTTTTGTATACAGTTTTATGTTTCTAGTTTAACTTGAGGGGTTAATCAGAGCCTTAGCAAGATTGGGTTGTATCTTTATGCGCTTCTATCTTCCTTTTCACACTTAATGTTTTTAAAACGAATTAACATCCTTTTTACTGAAATTATTTATTAAAACCCAAACTCAGCCCACCATTTGCCTTGGAGGAGCCAATCAGGGCTTTAGTCCACAGACAACAAGGCTAGCCCCTGCTATAATGTTAGTATGGAGTGCATTGTTTTGCAGCTGTTTTCTGATAAAGCCCATTAATGCCACATATATAGCAGAATTAGCATTTAGAAGTCAGTAGGGTGCAGTTTAAGTTCTAACAATTAGAAATTGCTCAATTTTCAGAGTTAAATTACATGAAAAAGGGGCAAAATAAAAATGTTCTAAAACTATGTGCTTTTTATATTCCCAATACATGGTATAAGTAAGTAGGCTTATTGTACGACATCATGCTGTTCTCTTCAAACAGTACTGTGCTCTGGCAGCACTGTGTAAGTTTTCCATAACACAGTGCTGCCATAGCAAAGCGCTGTTTGAAGGGAACAGTCAAATATTGAGCAGGACTGGCTCTCGTGGATTTGCTTTATTCCCCGTGTTAGTCAACACATTGCAGCTGAGATGGTGCTTTAGTGTAGCTGCCTAATATAAATTGAATTTCATTTCAAAATGACCTGCAGAAAATGTTTTACTTAAAAAAAATCTCATCGCAGAAAGTGAAAAAAAGTTCTGCCTCTGGGATTTTTGCGCTTCCACTATAGCGCTAATAGCACTAGAAGTAAACCTAGAAACATAGATATTTACGGTAGATAAGAGCCATAAGCCCAGCAAGTCTGCCTGATATTACCTAAAATTATAAACCTATCTAGTTTGTAGGATAGCCTCATGCTTGTCCCATGCATTTTTAAAGTCCCCCACAGTGTTTGTCGCTACTACCTCTTCAGGAAGTTTATTCCATAAATCAATCACTCTTTCTGTAAAGAAGTGCTTCCTCAAATTACTCCTGAATCTACTATCCTTCAGCTTGAGATCATGACCCCATGTTCTTGAATTTTCCATTTTATGTAAAATACCCACAGCCTCAGTTTTACCAAGCCGTTTAGCGTACTTGAAAGTTGCTATCATATCACCTCTTTCCCATCTCTCCTCTAAGCTATACATATTTAGGTCATTGAGCCTATCCTGGTAAGTTTTATTTTTTAGACCATGTACCATTTTGGTAGCCCTTCTTTGCACAGATTCAAGATTGTTAATATCCTTCTGAAGATCTGGGGCTCGATCCAATAAAAATCGGCGCCCGCAAAAGCCGGCGACGCCAAAATCTGCGTGGGTTTGGTATCCTATATACGGCGTAACCTAGAAGTTACGCCCGTATATTTCTGCCGTTGCACGTAGTTTTTTGGGCCATAGGCAGGTATACCAAACCCGCGCAGTTTGGTATCCAATATACAGCATAAGGACTTACGTGGCGAAAATTGAGAAATCTTACTCCATTTTCACCTTGCCACAAAAGGCAGCCGTAAGAAGCCTTACGCTGACTATTGGAGCCCCGTAACTACCTAAACTACCTGCTAAATAAAACCTAACACCTAACGCATGCGCAACGTCTATCTACCTGTCAACCGCAATCCCCCGCCACAATCCCTAATAAAGTATTTAACCCTTAAACTGCCGCTCCCGGACCCCGCCGCCATCTACATAAACTAACCCCCTACTGTGAGCCCCTAAAACCGCCACCATCTAACTGATCTATCCACTAATGTGAACCCCTAAAACTGCCGCCATCTACCTTATCTATCCCCTAATGTGAACCCCTTATACCGCCGCCATCTACCTTATCTATCCCTAATGTGACCGCTTACACCGCCGGCACCTATATAAAAATTATTAACCCCTAATCTAATCCCCCTATGCCGCCGCCAGCTATATTAATATTAATAGCCCCTAATCTAATATCCCTAAAGTAATAAGCTCTATTACCAGCCCTTAAAAGGGCCTTTTGCGGGGCTTTGCCCCAAAGTAAACGGCTCTTTTGCCCTATAACCTGCCCTCCCTACACCGCCACCACCTATATTAATAGTATTAACCCCTAATGTAAGTCCCTTACACCGCCGCCATCTATATTAAAATTATTAACCCCTAATTTAATCTACCTACCCCGCCGCCAGCTATATTATCTATATTAACCCTAAGTATATTATAGTTAATATAGTTATTACATTATATATATTAACTATATTAACCCTAATTATATTAGGGTTAATATAGTTACTATAGTATTTATATTAACTATATTAACTCTATCTAACCCTAACACCCCTAACTAAATTCTTATTAAATAAATCTAATTCATATTATAAACTAAAATATTCCTATTTAAATCTAAATACTTACCTATAAAATAAACCCTAAGATAGCTACAATATAATTAATAATTACATTGTAGCTATGTTAGGGTTTATATTTATTTTACAGGTAAATTGTTAATTATTTTAACTAGGTATAATAGCATCCGGCAGCATCTTCCATCAAGTGGCATCTTCAATCTTCTTTCTTTGCTCCTCCGAAGCGGAGCCTCCATCCCGGCCGACGACTGAACGACGAATGAGGTACCTTTAAATGACGTCATCCAAGATGGCGTCCGTCGAATTCCGATTGGCTGATAGGATTCTATCAGCCAATCGGAATTAAGGTAGAAAAATCTGATTGGCTGATTGAATCAGCCAATCAGATTCAAGTTCAATCCGATTGGCTGATTGGTTCAGCCAATCGGATTGAACTTGAATCTGATTGGCTGACGGGATGAAGACTTCTTCTTTGCCACTTGGATAAAGACATCGCCGGGATGAAGACTTCTTCTTTGCCGCTTGGATAAAGACATCGCCCAGGTCGGATGAGGAGTTTGGCCCGGTTGGGTGAAGACAAGGTAGGGAGATCTTCAGGGGGGTAGGGTTAGGTTTTTTTAAGGGGGGTTTGGGTGGGTTTAGAATAGGGGTATGTGGGTGGTGGGTTGTAATGTTGGGGGGTGGTATTGTGTTTTTTTTTCAGGCAAAAGAGCAGTTTTCTTTGGGGCATGCCCCGCAAAAGGCTCTTTTAAGGGCTGGTAAGGTAAAAGAGCTTTGAACTTTTTTAATTTAGAATAGGGTAGGGAATTTTTTTTATTTTGGGGGGCTTTAATATTTTATTAGGGGGCTTAGAATAGGTGTAATTAGCTTAAAATCTTGTAATTTTTTTTATTTTTTGTAATTTAGTGTTTGTTTGTTTTTGTAATTTAGTTTAGTTTATTTAATTGTATTTTTAGATAGATATTTGTAGTTTATTTACTTTATTGATAGTGTAGGTGTATTTGTAACTTAGGTTAGGATTTATTTTACAGGTAATTGGGTAATTATTTTAACTAGGTAGCTATTAAATAGTTAATAACTATTTAATAGCTATTATACCTAGTTAAAATAATTAACAATTTACCTGTAAAATAAATATAAACCCTAACATAGCTACAATGTAATTATTAATTATATTGTAGCTATCTTAGGGTTTATTTTATATGTAAGTATTTAGATTTAAATAGGAATATTTTAGTTTATAATATGAATTAGATTTATTTAATAAGAATTTAGTTATGGGTGTTAGGGTTAGATAGAGTTAATATAGTTAATATAAATACTATAGTAACTATATTAACCCTAATATAATTAGGGTTAATATAGTTAATATATATAATGTAATAACTATATTAACTATAATATACTTAGGGTTAATATAGATAATATAGCTGGCGGCGGGGTAGGTAGATTAAATTAGGGGTTAATAATTTTAATATAGATGGCGGCGGTGTAAGGAGCTTACATTAGGGGTTAATACTATTAATATAGGTGGCGGCGGTGTAGGGAGGGCAGGTTATAGGGCAAAACAGCTGTTTACTTTGGGGCAAAGCCCTGCAAAAGGCCCTTTTAAGGGCTGGTAATAGAACTTATTACTTTAGGGATATTAGATTAGGGGTTCATATTTTTTATATAGGTGGCGGCGGTGTAAGGGGTCACATTAGGGGATAGATAAGGTAGATGGCGGCGGTGTAAGGGGTTCACATTAGGGGATAGATAAGGTAGATGGCGGCGGTTTTAGGGGTTCACATTAGGGGATAGATCAGTTAGATGGTGGCGGTTTTAGGGGCTCACAGTAGGGGGTTAGTTTATGTAGATGGCGACGGGGTCCGGGAGCGGCGGTTTAGGGGTTAATAACTTTATTAGGTGGCGGCGGGGTCCGGGAGCAGCGGTTTAGGGGTTAATAACTTTTTTATTGTTA
Source organism: Bombina bombina (assembly GCF_027579735.1). NCBI lineage: Eukaryota > Metazoa > Chordata > Amphibia > Anura > Bombinatoridae > Bombina > Bombina bombina. Next base: position 98,412,821 of record NC_069507.1, read on the forward strand.
GGATAGTGAGGGGGGATAGAGGATTAGACGTGTCGCGCTATGTTTGGAGGCGTGTTAGACAGTGCGGGTGATTTCATACTTTAGTCAGGTTTTGTAGGCGCCGGCAGTTTCTAATGTGGCGCAAGTCACTGGCGACGCCAGAAATTTGTACTTGCGCAGATTTATGGACATCGCTGGTTTATCCGACTTACGGCACGTTAGCATCTGACGGCGCCGTATATTGGATAGCTCGAGTTGCGAGCTGAAACTGCGGGCGACGCGGGTTCCCTCGCTTGCGCCGCAAACTACGCCGTATATCGGATCGCGCCCATGGCCTCCAGAACTGCACACAATACTCAAGATCAGGCCTAACTAATGATCTATAAAGTGGCATAAGAACCTTACTATTTCTGCTGCAAATACCTCTACCAATACATCCAAGCATTCTTCTAGCCTAACTCACTGCATTACTACATTGTTTACTAAGTTTTAAAGCATCTGAAATAATAATTCCCAAGTCCTGTTCCTCATCTGTAACAGTCAGTAAAGTGTCATTGAGTCTGTAATTAACATTTGGATTTTTCTTCCCTAAATGCATAATTTTACACTTTGCTGTGTTAAACTTTAGATCCCAGTCGTTTGTCCAATCCTCCAATTGTTGTATATCACTTCTCATTTTGTCTACCCCCCTGGAACATCCACTCTGTTACAATTTTTTGTATCATCTGCAAACAGACATACTTTCCCTTGTAGCCCTTTGCTGATATCACAGATAAATATGTTAAACAAAACAGGCCCCAGAACTGACCCCTGAGGAACACCACTAATAACAGCCCCCTCTGCTGAATGAATTCCATTTACTAAGACACCCAGTTCACAATTTTTGAATCTAGACCAAGGAGATACAGTTTGTGAATTAGTTTATTGTGTGGGATGGTGTCAAATGCTTTGCTGAAATTTAGATATGCTACATCAACTGCTCCACCCTTGTCTAATACTTTTGTTACATAATCAAAGAAGTCAATTAGATTAGTCTGACATGATCTCCCTGAAGTAAAACCATGATGATTTTGGTCCTCTAAATTGTTTGTCTTTATGCAAGTCATAATTCTTTCTTTTTAGAGGCTTTCCAATAATTTCCCTACTACTGAAATTAAACTAACTGGACTGTAGTTACCAGATGTAATACATTTTTTTATGAAGATGTATTACATTTACTATTCTCCAATCATCTGGGACAGCTCCTGTTAATAGTTACTGATTAAACAGATCAGTTAATAGGACAGTTAGCACTGATCAAAGTTCTTTTAAAACCCTTGGATGAATATTATCAGGACCCACTGCCTTTTTAACATTTATTTTTGATAATGCTAACAAAACCTCATCCTCTGTAAAAAGATTACTGTTAAGCTTGTTTCTATTTTTCGTAGCATCCCTTGATGTAGACATTCTATCTTCACAATCTTTTGTGACAAAAGAACAGAAGTAATCATTGAGACCGTCTGCAATTTGCTTATCTTCTTCTATTATTCTACCGTCAACTGATTTCAATTTTACTATTCCTACCTTATTTTTCTTATTTCACTGATATATCTAAAGAATGTTTTGTCCCCATGTTTTACTGACTGTGCTATCTTCTCTTCTGCATGAGCTTTAACCTTCCTAATTAACTGATTAGTCTTGTTGGAGTCTCCCTATTTTCATCTTCTTGTGTGTGTCTGTAATTTTTATAGCTAAACTTTTTGTGCGCATTTTGTTGCGCTGATATTGCGAGTTTAAAGTAAAAAGTGAACTTGAACTCATTCTCATAAGCGCTAACCCGACATGAAAGTATGAATATTTCACATTCCATTGTTCTGCACATACACTTTTTACCTCTGTGATTACCTTGTATCTATGCCTCTGCAAACTACCCCCTTATCTCAGTTCTTTTGACAGACTTGCATTTTAGCCAATCAGTGCTGACTCAATGTTATCTATATGACACACATGATCTAGCACTGTCTAGCTGCGAAAAAAAAACCCTGTCAAAATGCACTGAGATAAGGGGCAGCCTTCAACAGTTTAGAAACAGTTTATGAGCCTACCTACATTTATCTTTCAACAAAGAATGCCAAGAGAACAAAGCAATTTGATGATAAAAGTAAATTGGACAGTTGTTTAACATTGCATGCCTTATTTGAATCATGACTTGACTTTCATTTTGACTTGACTCTGCCTTTAATGATATTAAGCCAATACTTGACTAGTCCTCCAATTTTTACCTGCTTTGGACATATTGTTGATTGTTCACACTGCAAAATGTATAACAGACACATTTGGGATCAAAATATTTTTTTTCGATTGGACACTAACATTGATGCATTTTTTTTATTTTTTTTTTAAAGAAAAATTGTTTATTTACATGAGTCAGATAAAAAGAAAAGAAAATGCAGTAAGCAATGATATAGTCAGGAACAGAATTATCGCCCTCATTCGGGGAATAGAGTCCGTTTACAGCATGCAGAAATGAGTCCATATAAAAGTTCAATAAAGTGCTGCTAATGAAGCTCTGTTAACAAACAAACGTGAAGTTCCCAATGGTATAGGTCATAAATTTCCAGATTTTTTCTTTTATAACAAATTAAACTAATAACAATTAACATTAACAGTCATAGTGTCCATGTTTCTCTGCTTTTATTCTTGTCTAAGTGTAAGTATGTATTTAGCTTCAGCTAAGCAAATATGTCCAGTAGCCATGCATTATGTCGTCTGGTGTTAACGTCTGAGTCTAGGATGTGAGGGTCCAGGGTAGGATGTGGAGCCCACTTTCACTTTGGGCTAGAGGCATGGGTTGTCATAAGTGACTGGCATATCATAGGACATTATTTAAAAAAAGAGTCATGTTGAAACCTTTATGTGGATCTGGTGTCCCAGAGGAACATAATTTCTGCATGAGTGTCCAGTTTGTTTAGTAAAAGATATTGGTATCTTTCTAGCTTTAGGTTGAGCTGAATCTTTTGGATCCCATTGTTAGGGTAAGAACTGATTCTTTTTTCCACATTCTCGGGATTAATTGGTGAGCGCTATTAATCATTATTTGTAACAATGTAAAATGCAATTTGGAATTAAGTTTGGGGTATTTGTGGAATAGATATATCATTGGGTCATGTGGTAATGGAGTGCCAACAGTATTTTGAATATATGAGATAATAGTTGTCCAAAATACTTGAATTTTGGGACAAGCCCACCAGATGTGGAACAGGGTGCCTTCACCCCTAAACTGTCTCCAACAGCAGCTAGACGAACCAGGGAAGAGGTATTTGAGTCTCTGTGGGGTGAGATACCACCTTGTTAGCAATTTTGTGTTTGTTTCTATGAGTTTGGCTGAGTGTGCTGACTTTTTTATAGCTTTAAAAATTGAGTGCCATTCTGTATTTGGGATTAAAAACGTTAAGTCTCTATTCCATGCTTTTGTGAAATTTGGTAGATCTGTTTCAGCTGATGTAGTCAATAATTTATAGGTTCGTGAAATTGTGTGGAGATTAGGTGAGGATGAGCTAAACAAAATCTCGAACTGCGTGCGTTGTCTGGTTAGAAAAAGCATATGTGTTGTAACGGTATAACCCTGATATCGAGGGTTAATACCAGATGAAAGATGCCCTTAATACGGGAATAGCAACACACAAACCCAGTTAATACACTGAACAGGGAAAATACACGAAATCCTTCTCTCCTGGAACAGGCAAAAGAATAATCCAAAGTAGCAATTTCCCCCAAACATGAGACCAAGCTCCATCTTAAGGGTAAAACAGGAATCAGCAAGAGCTGTGGGTTTATTGTTCTTATATACACATTCTTACACATTAGTACCACCCACAGGGTTTTGTAAAACAACCAATAAACACATACAATACTCTCAGACACTCCCACACAAAATCATCCCCTCTGCCTGTGATGCAATTACCTTACACAATGGGTGATGCAATTACCTTACACAATGGGTGATGCAATTACCTTACACAATGGTTGATGCAGTTACCTTACACAATGGTTGATGCAGTTACCTTACACAATGGTTGATGCAGTTACCTTACACAATGGTTGATACAATTACCTTACACAATGGTTGATGCATTTACCTTACACAATGGTTGATACAATTACCTTACACAATGGTTGATGTAATTATCACAGGCAGAGAAATACAGTTCAATTGCCATGGAGCCAAAGTCTTTCGTTATACAAATGTGCTACATGGCATAGCTAGCTGGGGTATCACTGTTCAAATAGGGCAAGTACTGAATGACCCGGCTTTCGTGTCTCTGCAGGGGAAAAGCAAGCGTTTCAACATGGGGCCATAGTCTAAAGGCAGCAGGCGGGCAACCAGGCTCCTCCAATGCACAGTGGCGAGATTGGTCTCGTCACATGTGTTGTCTGTAAATAGTGGCTGAGTTGGTGATATCGGAACCACTTATTAAAAATTCCTTCGCCAAGTAGTGCAATAGATTTTCTAGGTAGTAAGCTACCCCCCTCTGTCAAGATATAAGCAGGCATCAAAAGGTGGATATCCCTAGTGCCTGTGGGAGTGAAAGTTAGTCCTGGTGGGAAGCTATCATACTGTAATGTGGGCGTTAGTGGGGAAGGGATTGTGGGCAGGCTAGGGTGTGTTTTGACCGTTTTCAGCCAAGTGTTATAGGTCTCGCTAATGATTGGGTTATTAGAGTGCTTGATCTTGGATCGGTTTTTATCCGTCCAACAGGAGGATCCCAACTGAGGGCAGTCTGAAAGTTCATGCTCGAGTTTGACCCATTGTTTATTGTGGTGCACCAATCTATAATCCTGGAAAGGAATATGGCATTTCTATATTCACGTACATTGGGGACCCCATGCCCCCTTGGGTAGGGTGTCTGTATAGGGTTGATTTGGCAATCCTAGGTGGCTTGGATTTCCAGATGTATGCATTAATGATTGATTGGAGTTTTGGGATCGTGGATTTTGGGAGAGGGATGGGGACAGTCTGTAAGACATATAAGATTTTGGGAAGTAATGTCATTTTAGCTGCCCCGATTCTGCCCAACCAGGATATTGATTTAGGAGACCACTTTGTGGTGTTTGAAAGTATATTCGAGGTTAAGGTGTCATAATTAAGTTTGATTAAATCAGCTTGAATTGGGGATAAATGTATGCCTAGGTATTTAAGAGACTGAGTCTTTAGCGTAAATGGGGCAATATGTTGGAGGGATGTTAGATCTGCCTGATTGATGTGGACTGGGAGGATGTCTGATTTCTCAAAGTTGATAGAGAAGTTGGACACAACGCCATATTTTTTGAGAATTGAGTGGGCAGCTGTAAGGGAGCTCACAGGATTTGTGAGCATCATGAGGAGGTCATCTCCGAATAAGGCCAGTTTATATTCTGAAGTTTTGATTTTGATGCCCTCTACTAGGTTTGAGGTACGTAAGATGGTAGCTAGAACCTCCATAGAGAGGACAAACAACAAGGGTGAAAGGGGGCATCCCTGACACGTGCTGTTTCGGATTGGGAAGGAGTCGGATAAGAGGCCGTTTACCTTGATTTTAGCCGAAGGGACAGTGTATAGGGCGGTAATTTTAGATATGAATTCTTTGGTTAGGCCAAATTTATGGAGGGTGCATGTCAAAAATGTCCAGTCGGTCGAACGCCTTTTTGGCATCTGTGGAAATGAACAGGGTCGGGGTTTTCTGTCGGTGGGAATATTGGAGTAAATGTAGTGCTTTAACTGTGTTGTCCTTAGCTTCTCTCTGCAGTATGAACCCAGTTTGGTCATTATGAATCAAGTATAGGAGTGATAGGTTTAGTCGATTGGCTAGGATCTTGGAATAAATTTTGAGGTCAACGTTTAACAAAGATATGGGTCTAAAGTTAGATAGAGAGTCTGTCAATTTACCCGGCTTGGGCAAAACTGTGATAAGTGCATGCTTTGAGGGAATATACAATCTGGGCCTATAAATTTAAAAAGATTTAAAATGGGGGGGGGCAGAGTTTGTTTATATATTTTGTAGTAAAAGTTACTGAAGCCATCTGGGACTTTATAGCATCATCTAGTTCCTGAGGAGTAATAGCTTGGCTTAAGAGGTGAAGATGTTCGGGGTGGATCTGAGGAAGTTGGAGCTGGTCCAAATATTTATTACATAGTTGAATGTGGTCCTCTGTGGTCGGTAAGGGTGTAGGTTATAAAGTTTATTATAATAATTACAAAACTCATTGGCTATGGTTTTGGAGTTTGTAGTCTTTGTGGATTTATTGGTCGTTAATGAATGTATATATGATAAGGATTGTTTACTCTTAAGAGCTCTAGCCAGTAGCCTGCCTGGTTTATTCCCTTGTATAAAATATTTTTGGAGTAGGAGAAATGCAGTATTCTGAGCTTTAATGTCTAGTAGGTCATTGAGCTGTTGTCTGGCCAAAGTTTGTTTTGAATGTCTTAAGTCCGTAGGATGTCGTTTGTGAGAGTAATCTAATTTGTTTATTTCTTGTGTGAGCGTGAGATATTTCTGTCTCTGTTTGTTTTTAATGGCTTTGTGTTTCATTAGTTTACCTCTGATGACACACTTATGTGCTTCCCAGGAATTAATTGGTGTGGTCGCCCCAGGGGAATTTATGGAAAAATATTCCTGGAGGGCCTTCTCTACATCTAATGATATCAAGGGATCTGACAGCAAAGATTCATTGAGCCTCCATTGGAAGGGACGGATAGGGATCTAGGGCCAGAAAATGGAACAGATAACGGCTGAATGGTCTGTCCAACTAATAGGGTTGATACAGAAATGGCGTAGATTCAGTAAGGACAGGTTGTCTACCATGATATAATCTATTCTGGAATAGGATTTGTTTGGGTTAGAAAAGAATGTATAATCAAGTTTCAGTGGATGTAAGTGCCTCCATGTGTCGTGTAGGGTAAGTAGCGATAAGTTGTTCCAGACAGAATGTAGTATAGTTCTAGGAAGTTTTAGATTTTGGTTAGTACTGTCCAGTTTCGGATCCAGCGGTAGGTTGAAATCACCTGCCAGAATAAGTGGACCCTTCAGGTACATGAGTATGGAATTGGTAATGCGTTGGAAGAAAGAGGCTTGGTTCGTGTTTGGAGCGTATATGTTAACTAGTGTGATTGGTTTCCCATATAGGAGACCATGTAAACCCAAGTATCTACCCTCCTCATCCTGGTCTTTGTGTAGGAGTTCAAATGGAGCTGATTTGTGTAGGAGTATACTAACTCTGTTAACCTTTTTTAACCTTTTTTTTTTTTTTTAGGGTTACTGCTATGAAAGTGATTTGGGTAGTGAGATGAGAAGTATTTAGGCTCATTGCCCTGCTTTGTTTTTTTATCTGTTCTATACACATTCTATACTGAATTCAATAATTCTGGAAGTTTTAATCTATGATGTAAAAAAGAAATTAATAATGTAATTGGTTTATTTAGTTTCTCCATTTAAATCAGGGGTTTTCAGACCTGTCTTCAGGCCTCCATAACAAGCCAGAATTTCAAGATTACCTCGGGTGAGAGCAGGTTAATAACAGTGTTTACAAAGCAGCAGATTATTTTCCCCTGTGCTCCAGTTCAGATATCCTGAATATCTGGCCTTTTAGGGAAGTATAAGGACAGGTGTGTAAAACCATGAACTAATGAACACATTTTGGATAACAGTAATTCGGATTTGTTCATTTCTTTTGCAAACGAATTACGAGAACAAATTTTTGGACATTAATACCTAACAAGAGAGCACCACCGCTACAGTAAATTTTTTTTACATATATATATTATATAAAAGTCCAGTTTGTATAAAAGTCCCAGTAAGTCCGAATCCAGTGCAGTTTTCACACAAAAGATGATATATGTTCTCCACAGCAGGTGTAATACAAGTAAAACACAGAAAAAGCCCAGCCACTATTCAAATGTAACTGATAAAATGACACGCATAAAATATCCAAACTCACAACAGACAAATGTAGTCATTAGCCCTTAAAGGGACACTCAATCAAAATTAAACTTTCATTATTAAGATAGAGCATGCCATTTTCCAATTTACTCCCATTGACAAAATGTGCACAGTCTTTGTATATTTAAACTTTTTGAGTCACCAGCTCCTACTGAGCATGTGCAAGAATAAGTGTGTATGCATTTGTGAATGGCTGATGGCTGTCACATGGTATGTGTATGCATTTGTAATTGGCTGATGGCTGTCACATGGTACAGGGGGAGTGGAAAAAGACATAACTTTTAAAATTGTCAGAAAAAAAATCTACTACTCATTTGAAGTTCAGTTTAAGTGCTGTTGAATTGCCTTGTTATCTTGCATTTGTTGATTATGCAAATCTACTGTGTTGATTGGTCTTTTAAGAGTCCCACTTAGGGTTGCCACCTTGGCCATGTTTTCCTGGACACTAATGAGTTACACATGCTGCAGGGTGTGCAGGGACGAACATGAATAGTGCTGTCCAAGATCACTGGATGCTGTCCAGGGGTGCAATTCATGTTCCTCTCTGCATAGCCTGCAGCATGTGTAACTCATAAGTGTCCACTAAAAACATGGCCGAGGTGGCAACCCTAGTCCCACTGTATAATTCAGTAGGCTGCATTGACAATCTGGTATACTCCATACCAATTTTTGGATGTGGCCGGACTTTTAGCCGACGGACATTTGGCCGAAACACAAGTGGCTGTCAGATAACAGTCCGGCCACGAGATAGATAGATTTGATAGATAGATAGATACATAGATTAGATAGATAGATCAATAGATGCAATAGATACATTTGATAGATACGATAGATACATAGATTTGATAGATAAATAGATAGATTTGATAGATAGATAGATAATTTCCCAGACAGAGAATTACAAGACGTGCGGCCTGGGACCCATGGTAAGGTTCCCAGAGGCAGTTGCGGCGCCCGAGGCTCTGATTAGAACAGAGCACTCTGGAACGTATCTGCCCTCGGCCGAAATCGGAACATTCTTTAGCTTTCTGTCTGTCAGCCAAATGTCCGTCTGCCAAATGTCCTTCTGCCAAATGTCCTTCTGCATTTTGTCAGAGCACCATTTTTGGACATGCCTATTTAGTGTAATATGCTGCAATTGAACTGATGAGCAGAACTCTATGTCAGAAGAAGAAAAATAAACCACATATGCTGTTATTTACTGTGTTTAATGTGTGTGCTATGCTTTAAGAGTAACCAAATTCTTTATTTTTTTAGGTTTTTTCCTAACGCCGACAACACTTGCATTATTTGGTAAATTGTCTGTCAGCGCAGCCTTCAATGTAGTGTATATATACACTTCCGAACTGTATCCCACGGTGGTAAGGTAATTATACTACATTCTTGTTGATATAAACAAAAACATTGTGATAACAGAAACACAAAATAGCATTAATTAAAGCCAAGAAACTTTGGTTCACACAAATAATAGAATATGCTTTCCTTAACCTTGCAGCTACCAGCATGTTCTGACTGTCTTTAATAGGGACATTAAATTATATTTTTCCCTTTGATTCAGAGAATAACATTTTAAACAACTTCCTAATTGACTTCTAACCTGCTTCATTTTCTTGGTATCATTTGTGAAAAAAGCAGCAATGCACTGCTGTGAGCTAGCTGAACACATAGGGTGAGCCAATAACATAAGGCATATATGTGCAGCCACCAATCAGCAGCTCCTAGGCCTACCGTGGTATCCTTTTCAACAAAGGATAGCAAAGGAATGAACACATTTGATAATAGAAGTACATTGTAAAATCACATGCTCTATTTGAATCACAAAATACGAAAATGTGGGTTTCCTGTCCCTTTAACCCCTTAATGACCACAGCACTTTTCCATTTTCTGTCCGTTTGGGACCAAGGCTATTTTTACATTTCTACGGTGTTTGTGTTTAGCTGTAATTTTCCCCTTACTCATTTAATGTACCCACACATATTATATACCGTTTTTCTCGCCATTAAATAGACTTTCAAAATATACCATTATTTTCATCATATCTTATAATTTACTATAAAAAAAATTATAAAATATGAGGAAAAAATGGAAAAAAACACACTTTTTCTAACTTTGACCCCCAAAATCTTTTATACATCTACAACCACCAAAAAAAAACCATGCTAAATAGTTTCTAAATTTTGTCCTGAGTTTAGAAATACCCAATGTTTACATGTTCTTTGCTTTTTTTGCAAGTTATAGGGCCATAAATACAAGTAGCACTTTGCTATTTCCAAACCACTTTTTTTCAAAATTAGCGCTAGTTACATTATAACACTGATATCTTTCAGGAATCCCTGAATATCCATTGACATGTATATATTTTTTTTTAGAAGACATCCCAAAGTATTGATCTAGGCCCATTTTGGTATATTTCATGCCACCGTTTCACCGCCAAATGCGATCAAATAAAAAAAATTGTTAACTTTTTCACAAACTTTAGGTTTCTCACTGAAATTATTTACAAAAAACATATGCAATTATAGCATACATGGTTGTAAATGCTTCTCTGGGATCCCCTTTGTTCATAAATAGCAGACATATATGGCTTTGGTTTTGCTTTTTACTAATTAGAAGGCTGCTAAATGCGACTGCGCACCACACGTGTATTATGCCCAGCAGTGAAGGGGTTAATTAGGGAGCATGTAGGGAGCTTCTAGGGTTAATTTTAGCTTCAGTGTAGTGTAGTAGACAACCCCAAGTATTGATCTAGGCCCATTTTGGTATATTTCATGCCACCGTTTCACCGCCAAATGCGATCAAATAAAAAAAATTGTTAACTTTTTCACAAACTTTAGGTTTCTCACTGAAATTATTTACAAAAAACATATGCAATTATAGCATACATGGTTGTAAATGCTTCTCTGGGATCCCCTTTGTTCATAAATAGCAGACATATATGGCTTTGGTTTTGCTTTTTACTAATTAGAAGGCTGCTAAATGCGACTGCGCACCACACGTGTATTATGCCCAGCAGTGAAGGGGTTAATTAGGGAGCATGTAGGGAGCTTCTAGGGTTAATTTTAGCTTCAGTGTAGTGTAGTAGACAACCCCAAGTATTGATCTAGGCCCATTTTGGTATATTTCATGCCACCATTTCACCGCCAAATGCGATCAAATTAAAAAAAAACGCTAAATTTTTCACAATTTTAGGTTTCTCACTGAAATTATTTACAAACAGCATGTGCAATTATGGCACAAATAATTGTAAATGCTTCTCTGGGATCCCCTTTGTTCAGAAATAGCAGACATATATGACTTTGGCGTTGCTTTTTGGTAATTAGAAGGCCGCTAAGTGCTGCTGCGCATCACACGTGTATTATGGCTAGCAGTGAAGGGGTTAATTAGGTAGTTTGTAGGGAGCTTGCAGGGTTAATTTTAGCTTTAGTGTAGAGATCAGCCTCCCACCTGACACATCAGACCCCCTGATCCCTCCCAAACAGCTCCCTTCCCTCCCCCACCCCACAATTGTCCCCGCCATCTTAAGTACTGGCAGAAAGTCTGCCAGTACTAAAATAAACGTGTTTTTTAAAAAAAAAAAAAAAAAAAAATCTTTAGCATATTTACATATGCTTTGTAGGATCCCCCCTTAGCCCCCAACCTCCCTGATCCCCCCCAAAACAGCTCTCTAACCCCCCCTCTGCATTATTGGGGGCCATCTTGGGTACTGGCAGCTGTCTGCCAGTACCCAGTTTACAATATATTTTCTGTTTTTTATTTTATTTTTCTATGGTTTTCTGTAGTGTAGCTTCCCCACGACCAACCCCTACCCCCACCCCCTCCCAGATCCCTTAGATTACTTTTTTTGGGGCATGTATTCCCCCTCTTCCTCCAACTTACATAGTGTAGTGTAAGTGGTTCCCACCCGCTCCCTCTCCGTGCACGCGCCCGCCCGCCGCCCCCCGTGCACGCGCGCGTGTCTGTGCGCGCCCCTGACTTTGCCGCCCCCGATCCCGCCCCCCTCTGTGTGTCAGCAACCATCGATGGCCGCCCACCCGCCTCCCACTGCAGCTCCCACCCACCAACGATTGCGGCCATCGATGTCCGGTGTAGAGAGGGCCACAGAGTGGCTCTCTCTGCACCGGAGGGGTAAAAATTGTTATTGCAGGATGCCTCGATATTGAGGCATCCTGCAATAACCGGAAAGCAGCTGGAAGCGATGAGGATCGCTTCCAGCTGCTTTCCAAACCGAGGACGTATGCCATACGTCCTCAGGCGTTAACTGCCTTTTTTCTGAGGACGTATGGCGTACGTCCTCGGTCATTAAGGGGTTAAACTTTAGAAAATGCATCCGGGACAAACAAATGCAAATGAAATAGAGAAACTACAAAATAGTGTAACATTACAACTACAAAAAAGACTAAACAGATAGTTATATGAAATGCTCTAACAATTTTTTTTGTTGGTTTTGCACTTTTATGTATCCCCAACTAACCTCAGTACTAGAGAGAAGAGAACAACCTAGGTTTCAACATGGGGGTGCCCACTGCTTTATGGAGACATTTTACTGTTATTTGTTCAACTTTTAAACAGATATTGCATAGTTTTGTTTATTTTTGTTATGCCTATTATTTACAAGATAATATTTGCTTTGAATGCATCATTATGGCTAGCATTTATTTAGTTTATAATGTCCCTTTAAATGTACACTTCTCAGGCAAACCGTGCTAATATATGAATACATTGATAGGCATTACATGGATAGTGTATTATTATAGTTATGAGCACAATTTTACATTGGTATTATGAACATTCTAAGACCTTAGGATCATTGAAATGGTTTACTATTGATTCAGAATAACATGCTTGTTAACTTTTGTAGCATAATCATCATTTATCAGTCAGTGTTCAGCAACAAACACATTGACCAAATGGCATAGCTATGTTTCAGTTTATAAAATTCAACAGTAACTGTATAATTGTAATATTGTAGTAAACTGTTCATCGTTGGGCATTTTCAACCTTAAATGCTCATGCTTTTATAAATATTCTCTTTGTTGTTAATATAAACCAGTTACAAAGAAATGGTAAGAGACAAAAATTCCACTGTATAAAGTGGAATAGAATAATTTGTTGCATAGCTCATTTAGATATACTGGGGGCCGGATTTACAGCCGATGTGCCTGTAGGCACCAAAACCTAAAGCACACCCCATTCACCACTGTACTGGCAACCTTAACATAGATGGCCCCTACAGTTAAATAACAGCACCGCACATGTGTGGTGGCCATCTTTGCTAAGGCCCCCGGAAGCAGGCGCAGGGGAAGACGGATGCCACTTGTGTGTAATACTCGTGGCGACCTTAACAGGGATGGCCGGCTAACCAGTATTTATAATAGACAGAGACAGGCGCCCCTATATGGTGAGCGCCTGTAGGCACATGCTTGCTCTGCCTTATTATAAATCTGGCCCTGGTTATATTGCCAAGTCAAAGCATTGGTTTTCCTAAAAAAAAAAATACAAAAAAATCAGCATCAGGTGATTCTGGGTAAGGTTTTGAAATCGAGACTGATAATGTCACACTTTTTTTTAAATTAAAATCTTTCTTAAACAGAGACTATGTTTATGGCAGTGCATTGCTTTACAAGACTGCTCTAAGAGCATATCACAAGTTAATTTTTTTTTTTTTTTTTAAAACAGTGGAATTCATTATCAAAAGACTGTTTCCATCTAATATGAGGAGAATCCACGGCTTCATTCATTACTTGTGGGAAATACAGAACCTGGCCACCAGGAGGAGGCAAAGACACCCCAGCCAAAGGCTTAAATACCTCCCCCACTCCCCTCATCCCCCAGTCATTCTTTGCCTTTCGTCACAGGGGGTTGGCAGAGAAGCATCAGAAATTTCAGAGTAGTCTCTTATGAAGGGTAGTACTCTTCAAGATGGGACTGGAGTTTTAAATAATCCTGTCAGCCTCTCAGTGAGTTGGAGGGAGAGTCTTTCTGCGAAACCATCCCGACTCATATTAACAGCACCCTAAGCAATCAGCGTTGACACGTTTTGCTGCCTGCTTTCTTCACTCAAGTTAATGTCAGAAGCAAAAACTTGAGAGGCCCTGTTCCTGTTCCACGGCCTTTATTCTGGTAAGATTGTTTCATTTTTTATATATGTAATGATAACGCAAGAAGACAGGGTCACAGTGTGGCTCCTTTTATCTGTATAGAATCAAGGGTTAATATCTCCGGAAGGTGATTATTGAACGGGGGGATGTATACATGATTGCTTTATTGTGTTTTGCTGCGACATGTGTGAGATGTGGCTTGGGCAATGTGGAACAGTCAGGCTTTTCCTTCCTTGAATTACTGTGCAGCCTGTTTATTTGGCTCGCTTTTCTTCTGTTATGTGTGATCAGTCCACGGGTCATCATTACTTCTGGGATATAACTCCTCCCCAACAGGAAATGCAAGAGGATTCACCCAGCAGAGCTGCATATAGCTCCTCCCCTCTACGTCAGTCCCAGTCATTCTCTTGCACCCAACGACTAGATAGGATGTGTGAGAGGACTATGGTGATTATACTTAGTTTTTATGACTTCAATCAAAAGTTTGTTATTTTACAATAGCACCGGAGCGTGTTATTACTTCTCTGGCAGAGTTTGAGGAAGAATCTGCCAGAGTTTTTTACTATGATTTTAACCGGAGTAGTTAAGATCATATTGCTGTTCTCGGCCATCTGAGGGAGGTAAAAGCTTCAGATCAGGGGGCAGCGGGCAGATGAATCTGCATTGAGGTATGTAGCAGTTTTTATTTTCTGAATGGAATTGATGAGAAAATCCTGCCATACCGTTATAATGACATGTATGTATACACTTCAGTAGTCTGGGGATGGTATTTCACCGGAACTACTCTGTTAAAAGTCACTAATCATTTTATTAAGTTTTTATCATGTTAAACGTTTTTGCTGGAATGTAGAATCGTTTACATTGCTGAGGTACTGTGTGAATAAATATTTGGGCATTATTTTCCACTTGGCAGTTGTTTGCTTTTAATTGTGACAGTTTCGTTTCTCTTCACTGCTGTGTGGGAGAGGGAGGGGCCGTTTTTGGCGCTCTTTGCTACGCATCAAAAAATTCCAGTCAGTTACTCCTTTTTCCTGCATGATCCGGTTCATCTCTGACAGATCTCAGGGGTCTTCAAACTTCTTTGGAGGGAGGTAGATTCTCTCAGCAGAGCTGTGAGAATTTTATATTGACTGTGAATAAAAACGTTGCTCTGTAATTTTTATGTCAAATTTAATTATTGTCATTTTACTAATGGGAACAAACCTTTGCTAAAAGTTGTGTTGTTTTAAAGTTTGATGCTATAACTGTTTTTCAGTTCATTATTTCAACTGTCATTTAATCGTTTAGTACCTCTTTGAGGCACAGTACGTTTTTGCTAAAAAAGATTATAACCAAGTTGCAAGTTTATTGCTAGTGTGTTAAACATGTCTGACTCAGAGGAAGATATCTGTGTCATTTGTTCCAATGCCAAGGTGGAGCCCAATAGAAATTTATGTACTAACTGTATTGATGCTACTTTAAATAAAAGTCAATCTGTACAATGTGAACAAATTTCACCAAACAGCGAGGGGAGAGTTATGCCGACTAACTCGCCTCACGCGACAGTACCTGCATCTCCCGCCCGGGAGGTGCGTGATATTATGGCGCCTAGTACATCTGGGCGGCCATTACAGATAACATTACAAGATATGGCTACTGTTATGACTGAAGTTTTGTCTAAATTACCAGAACTAAGAGGCAAGCGTGATCACTCTGGGGTGAGAACAGAGTGCGCTGACAATACTAGGGCCATGTCTGATACTGCGTCACAGCTCGCAGAGCATGAGGACGGAGAGCTTCATTCTGTGGGTGACGGTTCTGATCCAAACAGATTGGATTCAGATATTTCAAATTTTAAATTTAAATTGGAGAACCTCCGTGTATTACTAGGGGAGGTCTTAGCAGCTCTCAATGATTGTAACACCGTTGCAATACCAGAGAAACTGTGTAGGTTGGATAAATACTTTGCGGTACCGGCGAGTACTGACGTTTTTCCTATACCTAAGAGACTAACTGAAATTGTTACTAAGGAGTGGGATAGACCCGGTGTGCCGTTCTCACCCCCTCCAATATTTAGAAAGATGTTTCCAATAGACGCCACCACTCGGGATTTATGGCAAACGGTCCCTAAGGTGGAGGGAGCAGTTTCTACTTTAGCTAAGCGTACCACTATCCCGGTGGAGGATAGCTGTGCTTTTTCAGATCCAATGGATAAAAAATTAGAGGGTTACCTTAAGAAAATGTTTGTTCAACAAGGTTTTATATTGCAACCCCTTGCATGTATCGCGCCGATTACGGCTGCGGCAGCATTTTGGATTGAGTCTCTGGAAGAGAACCTTAGTTCATCTACGCTAGACGACATTACGGACAGGCTTAGAGTCCTTAAACTAGCTAATTCTTTCATTTCGGAGGCCGTAGTACATTTAACCAAACTTACGGCTAAGAACTCAGGATTCGCCATACAGGCACGTAGGGCGCTGTGGCTAAAATCCTGGTCAGCTGATGTTACTTCTAAGTCCAAATTACTTAATATACCTTTCAAGGGGCAGTCTTTATTTGGGCCCGGTTTGAAAGAAATTATCGCTGACATTACAGGAGGTAAGGGCCACGCCCTACCTCAAGACAAAGCCAAAGCTAAGGCTAGACAGTCTAATTTTCGTCCCTTTCGGAATTTCAAGACAGGAGCAGCATCAACCTCCACTGCACCAAAACAGGAAGGAGCTGTTGCTCGTTACAGGCAAGGCTGGAAGCCTAACCAGTCCTGGAACAAGAGCAAGCAGGCCAGGAAACCTGCTGCTGCCCCAAAGACAGCATGAACCGAGAGCCCCCGATCCGGGACCGGATCTAGTGGGGGGCAGACTTTCTCTCTTCACCCAGGCCTGGGCAAGAGATGTTCAGGATCCCTGGGCACTAGAGATCATATCTCAGGGATACCTTCTAGACTTCAAATTATCTCCCCCAAGAGGGAGATTTCATCTCTCAAGGTTGTCAACAAACCAGATAAAGAAAGAAGCGTTTCTACGCTGTGTACAAGATCTGTTGTTAATGGGAGTGATCCATCCGGTTCCGCGGTCGGAACAAGGACAAGGGTTCTACTCAAACCTGTTTGTGGTTCCCAAAAAAGAGGGAACTTTCAGGCCAATCTTAGATTTAAAGATTCTAAACAAATTCCTAAGAGTTCCATCGTTCAAAATGGAAACTATTCGGACAATCTTACCCATGATCCAAAAGGGTCAGTACATGACCACAGTGGATTTAAAAGATGCTTACCTTCACATACCGATCCACAAAGATCATCACCGGTATCTAAGGTTTGCCTTCTTAGACAGGCACTACCAGTTTGTAGCTCTTCCATTCGGATTGGCTACGGCCCCAAGAATCTTCACAAAGGTTCTGGGTGCCCTTCTGGCGGTACTAAGACCGCGAGGGATTTCGGTAGCTCCGTACCTAGACGACATTCTAATTCAAGCTTCAAGCTTTCAAACTGCCAAGTCTCATACAGAGTTAGTTCTGGCATTTCTAAGGTCGCATGGATGGAAAGTGAACGAAAAGAAGAGTTCTCTTTTTCCTCTCACAAGAGTTCCATTCTTGGGGACTCTTATAGATTCTGTAGAAATGAAGATTTACCTGACAGAAGACAGGTTAACAAAGCTTCAAAATGCATGCCGTGTCCTTCATTCCATTCAACACCCGTCAGTAGCTCAATGCATGGAGGTGATCGGCTTAATGGTAGCGGCTATGGACATAGTACCTTTTGCACGCCTACACCTCAGACCGCTGCAATTGTGCATGCTAAGTCAGTGGAATGGGGATTACTCAGATTTGTCCCCTACTCTGAATCTGAATCAAGAGACCAGAAATTCT
This sequence comes from Bombina bombina, assembly GCF_027579735.1. NCBI lineage: Eukaryota > Metazoa > Chordata > Amphibia > Anura > Bombinatoridae > Bombina > Bombina bombina. The sequence continues at coordinate 98,430,699 of NC_069507.1, forward strand.
CTTCTATGGTGGCTTTTTCGGCCACACCTGTCCAGGGGGATGCCATTCAGCAGGCCAGACTGGACAATTGTAACAACAGACGCCAGCCTACTAGGTTGGGGCGCTGTCTGGAATTCTCTGAAGGCTCAGGGACTATGGAATCAGGAGGAGAGTCTCCTTCCAATAAACATTCTGGAATTGAGAGCAGTTCTCAATGCCCTTCTGGCTTGGCCCCAATTAACAACTCGGGGGTTCATCAGGTTTCAGTCGGACAACATCACGACTGTAGCTTACATCAACCATCAGGGAGGGACAAGAAGCTCCCTAGCAATGGTGGAAGTATCAAAGATAATTCGCTGGGCAGAGTCTCACTCTTGCCACCTGTCAGCAATCCACATCCCGGGAGTGGAGAACTGGGAGGCGGATTTCTTGAGTCGCCAGACTTTTCATCCGGGGGAGTGGGAACTTCATCCGGAGGTCTTTGCCCAAATACTTCGACGTTGGGGCAAACCAGAGATAGATCTCATGGCGTCTCGCCAGAACGCCAAACTTCCTCGCTACGGGTCCAGATCCAGGGATCCGGGAGCGGTTCTGATAGATGCTTTGACAGCACCTTGGAACTTCGGGATGGCTTATGTGTTTCCACCCTTCCCGCTGCTTCCTCGATTGATTGCCAAAATCAAACAGGAGAGAGCATCAGTGATTCTAATAGCGCCTGCATGGCCACGCAGGACTTGGTATGCAGATCTAGTGGACATGTCATCCTGTCCGCCTTGGTCTCTACCTCTAAGACAGGACCTTCTGATACAGGGTCCATTCAAACATCAAAATCTAACTTCTCTGAAGCTGACTGCTTGGAAATTGAACGCTTGATTTTATCAAAACGTGGTTTTTCTGAGTCGGTTATTGATACCCTGATACAGGCTAGGAAGCCTGTTACCAGAAAGATTTACCATAAAATATGGCGTAAATACCTATACTGGTGCGAATCCAAACGTTACTCCTGGAGTAAGGTTAGGATCCCTAGGATATTGTCTTTTCTACAAGAAGGGTTAGAAAAGGGTTTATCAGCTAGTTCATTAAAGGGACAGATTTCAGCTCTGTCCATCTTGTTACACAGGCGTCTGTCAGAAAATCCAGACGTCCAGGCCTTTTGTCAGGCTTTAGCTAGGATCAAGCCTGTGTTTAAAGCTGTTGCTCCGCCATGGAGTTTAAACTTAGTTCTTAACGTTTTACAGGGTGTTCCGTTTGAACCCCTTCATTCCATTGATATAAAATTGTTATCTTGGAAAGTTCTGTTTTTAATGGCTATTTCCTCGGCTCGAAGAGTCTCTGAGTTATCAGCCTTACATTGTGATTCTCCTTATCTGATTTTTCACTCAGACAAGGTAGTTCTGCGTACTAAACCTGGGTTCTTACCTAAGGTAGTCACTAACAGGAATATCAATCAGGAGATTGTTGTTCCATCCTTGTGTCCAAATCCTTCTTCAAAGAAGGAACGTCTTCTACACAATCTGGATGTAGTTCGTGCCCTCAAGTTCTACTTGCAGGCAACTAAAGACTTTCGCCAAACTTCTTCCCTGTTTGTCGTTTATTCTGGACAGAGGAGAGGTCAAAAAGCTTCTGCTACCTCTCTCTCTTTTTGGCTTCGTAGCATAATACGTTTAGCCTATGAGACTGCTGGACAGCAGCCTCCTGAAAGAATTACAGCTCACTCCACTAGAGCTGTGGCTTCCACTTGGGCCTTTAAGAATGAGGCCTCTGTTGAACAGATTTGCAAGGCTGCAACTTGGTCTTCGCTTCATACTTTTTCCAAATTTTACAAATTTGACACTTTTGCTTCTTCGGAGGCTATTTTTGGGAGAAAGGTTCTTCAGGCAGTGGTTCCTTCTGTATAATGAGCCTGCCTATCCCTCCCGTCATCCGTGTACTTTTGCTTTGGTATTGGTATCCCAGAAGTAATGATGACCCGTGGACTGATCACACATAACAGAAGAAAACATAATTTATGCTTACCTGATAAATTCCTTTCTTCTGTTGTGTGATCAGTCCACGGCCCGCCCTGTTTTAAGGCAGGTAAATATCTTTTAAATTATACTCCAGTCACCACTTCACCCTTGGTTACTCCTTTCTCGTTGATTCTTGGTCGAATGACTGGGACTGACGTAGAGGGGAGGAGCTATATGCAGCTCTGCTGGGTGAATCCTCTTGCATTTCCTGTTGGGGAGGAGTTATATCCCAGAAGTAATGATGACCCGTGGACTGATCACACAACAGAAGAAAGGAATTTATCAGGTAAGCATAAATTATGTTTTTCTTGGCTGCAGGGATGGTCCTGCACGGCACTCCATGTGACTGGGTGTGGCTTTTTCCTCTTCCTTTCCTGACCGTCGGTTGCAGGAGACGAAAGCGATTTTCTCTGTGGGCCTGGGTCATAGGAGGTGGTGAGTGCCCCGGCCATTGGAAGTATAAAGGTGCCATTTAAATCCTGTTAAAGTCCACATGAAATCCTGTTAAAGTCCACATAGCGCAAGCTATGGAGGACTCTGATATGTTAGAAGATACTCCCTCTTTATCTAAATCTAATGCCTGTGTTTATTGTGAGGCGGTTTCAGTATTATCCGCCTGTTCAACTATGTTCCACTTGTCTTGATAAAATAGTGTTATCTAAAAGAAATAAGATGTTTAGTTCCACTGAGCCGTCCACTTCTGAGGGCTCTCCGTCCCGCGAGGTACGTTTCCTACATTCATCTCAGATTACACATGCAGCTCCCCAATCCACTTCTAATCCTCCAGCGGGAGGGGCCATGATGCTGCCTGATTTTGCTGAGCAGTTGCAAACAGCGGTGTCTGCAGTCTTTAGAGCTTTACCTCGCCAGGCTAAGCGCAAGCAAAAGGTTAAACATTGCTATCCTTCCCAGGGGTCATCTACTCCATCGGATGTATCTGAGACTAGATTATCCGCTGATGCAGAGGATTCTGATACTTTGGAGGACTCTCTCTGGGTCTGAATCTGCGGCTTCTAAACCTCCGGTTGCGGAGGAACCAGACTTTAGGTTTAGGATGGAGAACTTACGCTTTTTATTAAGAGGTGTTGGCTACTCTAGAGGTTCTGGAACCGAAGTTACCAGAGGAACCTTCTATTCCTAAGCTCGATAAGGTTTATGAGGACAAGGTAGTGCCCCAGACGAATATTATTAAGAATGAATGGGAGATGCTTTGATCATCTTTTTTCCCCTTCTTCTTGGTTTAGAAAATTGTTTCCGGTTACAGCTAGAGTTGTGGGGATCTGTCCCTAAGGTAGACGGAGCTATCTCCACGCTTGCTAAGCGCACCACTATACCGCTTGAGGATAGTTTGTCGTTTAAGGAACCCATGGATAAGAAATTAGAGACCCTGTTAAGAAAGATGTTTCAACACACGGGGTTCATTTTTCAGCCTGCAGTCGCGGTCGCTGCAGTGGCGGGAGCCGCTACATATTGGTGTGACTATATGTCAATAAAGTGTTAAGTTGTTTAACTTGAAGTTGGAGCTGCACAATTTTGAAAAGAGTGCTGAAGTCCCTATCTTTTTGGAAATAAATATTTTTTTATTTCCATCTCTTTCTTTTAATTTTCTTGATATATATTTTTTAAGGGTCTGCACCACCAGTTGAATTTATCTTTGGTAAAGGTATGAATAATTGTTCCACCTTAACCATATAGCCCATAAAGCTAGCAATTGCTTCCCACTTTGTCACTCTGCTTGAACCCAATATATATATATATATATATATATATATATATATATATATATATATATATATATATTAATTTTGGTATATCCACATGGTTCTAATGTCCTTGCCACTCCTCTTACATTAAAACATAGAATTTGACGGTAGATAAAAACCAAAAGGCCCATCAAGTCTACCCATATTACAAGATACTGTTTTTTTTAGGATAGCCTTATGCATGTCCTAGGCATTTTTTATTTATCTTACAGTCTTTGTGTTTACTACCTCAATTGGAAGTTTATTCCATTAATCCACCACCCTTTCTGTAAACAAAATGCTTCCTCATATTTCTCTTGAATCTATTTTTTTGGGGAAAATGCTTTCAGCTTCCATTTTATTAAGTCCCTTCATATACTTGAAGGTTTCTATCATGTCAGAGTCTTTCTTTGTCTGTTTATATTTTAGACTGTGTACCAATTTAGTAGCCCTCCTTTGGACAATTTCTAGTTTATTTATATCCTACTGGATATATGGTCTCCAGAACTGTTCACAGTATTCCAAATTAAGCCTAACTAATGATCTATGAAGTGGCACAAGAACCTTGCTAGTTATACTACTAATAAGTTTCCCAGTACAACCAAGTATTTAACTGGCCTTTTTGGCTGCACTGTGTACCGAAATTTAAATAATCTGAAATAATAATTCCAAGTTAGTTACAGTCATTGTAAATGTAAGCAAGGTAAATAGTACTGAATAATAGAAACCAAACTACACTCTAACAACTATCTTCTGAAGCTGATAGTTAAAAACTAAAACTAAAAAAACCTTACAGAGTGAGGGCTAATAAATATCAGCTAAAGGTAAATATGGAATAATTGACACAATCACTACTTGCTAAATTTAATGTATACAACAGTATTTAATTGGTTCTTTTAAAACCTATTTGCTAAAAAAGGCAGTATTCTAGAAATACAATCATAAAATTACCATTCATATAGGATAACAATATAGAGTGTGCACTCTTAGGATCATGTAAAAAAAAAAAAAAGTGGTCTTTCCCTCTGTAGTTTAAATTAAGTTTTAAATTAAGTGGGGCTGTAGCCACAAATAAGTAATGTTATAATTTATCCTTAGTTGGAGGATTGCAAAAAGATATGGCTCGCACCTTCTGCTCCGAAGGCTCACTGAAATGCCCCTTTTATTATGTGTTTATACTTGCACTGTGTGTTAGCATCCAACACTTTAAACTCTTTTGTATGCAGCTTGTTGTCTGCGTTTTCTGTTACCTCTTTCCCCAGGTTCCTTTATGCAGTCAGAATCTCCTTAGGATTGAAAGGTTACTGTGTTAGCAGCTTTTTTTATCCGGTTCCTAATTGTGTAGGTGATCCGGTCTGTAATCACAGCTTAGGGGTCATTCCAGAACGACACAATAGTTTTCTTTAAGCAGTATTTTTTCCTTTTTTGCAGTCTTGGAGTCTCTAGCACTGTTAAACTAGTGCCTGAAAGGAGTTCAATCAGAATGTTGTAATTCGTTTTTTTTTTTTTTGCTCCTTGTAGATAGATCCTTGTAACAAACAGTGTTTGTGCTCCAAAAGGAAAACAGTCCAGCAATTTCAACTAGTTTCAGCCTTGTGCAGGCCTTTCTCAAGATGCTGCTCTGATGTTTTCCTTGGCTATTTAAAGCCAAAATATTAACCGTTTATCTGCCGGACTTAATTTGGATAACTTGAAATGTGAATCATAGCTCAATTAGTGTCCTTATTTATTTTGCATGTGAAATTGCCACTTTAAGTTACTAAATGACTTTTCTTTGTCTTCAATTTTTTACCAACTTATTATTACTTCATTCATAAAATCATTTGTTTCTTTAGCTAACTTTGTGAGAGAGTTTCAATATTTTTCAAAAAGACTGGAGACCCCAAATTAACATTTTTAAACATTTTAACCCCTTAATGACCGCAGCACTTTTCCATTTTCTGTCCGTTTGGGACCAGGGCTATTTTTACATTTCTGCGGTGTTTGTGTTTAGCTGTAATTTTCCTCTTACTCATTTACTGTACCCACACATATTATATACCGTTTTTCTCGCCATTAAATGGACTTTCTAAAGATACCATTATTTTCATCATATCTTATAATTTACTATAAAAATTTTTATAAAATATGAGGAAAAAATTGAAAAAAACACACTTTTTCTAACTTTGACCCCCAAAATCTGTTACACATCTACAACCACCAAAAAACTCCCATGCTAAATAGTTTCTAAATTTTGTCCTGAGTTTAGAAATACTCAATGTTTACATGTTCTTTGCTTTTTTTGCAAGTTATAGGGCAATAAGTACAAGTAGCACTTTGCTATTTCCAAAAAAATTTTAAAAAAATTAGCGATAGTTACATTGGAACACTGATATCTGTCAGGAATCCCTGATTAACCCTTCACATATATATATTTTTTAAAAGAACACAACCTAAGGTATTAAACATGGAGTATTTTGACTCTTTCCATGCAACTATTTTACCACCAATCTATGCCAAAGTTTGAAAAAAAAAAAAAAAAATGGTGATTTTTTGACAAAATAGCAATTCAAGAATACATTTACTGAGAACGTTAAGGGTTACTGCCAAATAACACCCCAATATGTCTTCAGCAGCATCTCCTGAGTACAGTGATACCACCCATGTATAGGTCTGTTGGGTTCTCTGGGGGCTAAAAGGCCTTATTTTTAGGGGGCGCATTCCAGTTTTTTAATTTGGAATTTTCACATCTGTCGTCATGCACCCATGTCCTATTTGGGACATTTCTGAAGCCGGACAATGCAAATTACCCCCATCAAACCATATATTTTTAAAAAGTAGACACCCTAGGGTATTTCAAATGCTGGTATTTTAACACTTTGCATGCACTAATTCAACCACCAGTCTTTGTCAAACTTTTGGGTAGTCATTTTGGTGTGTTATTTTTCACACGCATTGTACTTTAGGCATGGATTCTCAGTTCCTGTTATATGTTACTGAGCAAAAACACCTCAATATGTGTTCAACAACAACTTCTGAGTACAGTGATACCCCCCATGTATAGGTGTGTCGGGTTCTCTGGGGGCTAAAAGGCCTTAATTTTAGGGGGCGCATTCCAGTTTTTCAACTTGGAATTTTCATATCTGTCATCATGCACCCATGTCCTATTTGGGACATTTCTGAAGCCGGCCAATGTATATTACCCCCATCAAACCATATATTTTTGAAAAGTAGACACCCTAGGGTATTTCAAATGCTGGTATTTTAACACTTTCCATGCACTAATTCAACCACTAGTCTTTGTCAAACTTTTAGGTAGTCATTTTTTTGCATTATTTTTCACACACATTGTACTTTAGGCATATATTCTCAGTCCCTGTTATGTGTTACTGCCAAAAAAAACCTCAATATGTATTCAACAACATCTCCTGAGTACAGTGATACCCCCCATGTATAGGTGTGTCGGGTTCTCTGGGGGCTAAAAGGCCTTAATTTTAGGGGGCGCATTCCAGTTTTTCAACTTGGAATTTTCACATCTGTCATCATGCACCCATGTCCTATTTGGGACATTTCTGAAGCCGGACAATGCAAATTACCCCCATCAAACCATATATTTTTGAAAAGTAGACACCCTAGGGTATTTCAAATGCTGGTATTTTAACACTTTCCATGCACTAATTCAACCACTAGTCTTTGTCAAACTTTTAGGTAGTCATTTTTTTGCATTATTTTTCACACACATTGTACTTTAGGCATATATTCTCAGTCCCTGTTATGTGTTACTGCCAAAAAAAACCTCAATATGTATTCAACAACATCTCCTGAGTACAGTGATACCCCCCATGTATAGGTGTGTCGGGTTCTCTGGGGGCTAAAAGGCCTTAATTTTAGGGGGCGCATTCCAGTTTTTCAACTTGGAATTTTCACATCTGTCATCATGCACCCATGTCCTATTTGGGACATTTCTGAAGCCGGCCAATGTAAATTACCCCCATCAAACCATATATTTTTGAAAAGTAGACACCCTAGGGTATTTCAAATGCTGGTATTTTAACACTTTCCATGCACTAATTCAACCACTAGTCTTTGTCAAACTTTTAGGTAGTCATTTTTTTGCATTATTTTTCACACACATTGTACTTTAGGCATATATTCTCAGTCCCTGTTATGTGTTACTGCCAAAAAAAACCTCAATATGTATTCAACAACATCTCCTGAGTACAGTGATACCCCCCATGTATAGGTGTGTCGGGTTCTCTGGGGGCTAAAAGGCCTTAATTTTAGGGGGCGCATTCCAGTTTTTCAACTTGGAATTTTCACATCTGTCATCATGCACCCATGTCCTATTTGGGACATTTCTGAAGCCGGCCAATGTAAATTACCCCCATCAAACCATATATTTTTGAAAAGTAGACACCCTAGGGTATTTCAAATGCTGGTATTTTAACACTTTCCATGCACTAATTCAACCACTAGTCTTTGTCAAACTTTTAGGTAGTCATTTTTTTGCATTATTTTTCACACACATTGTACTTTAGGCATATATTCTCAGTCCCTGTTATGTGTTACTGCCAAAAAAAACCTCAATATGTATTCAACAACATCTCCTGAGTACAGTGATACCCCCCATGTATAGGTGTGTCGGGTTCTCTGGGGGCTAAAAGGCCTTAATTTTAGGGGGCGCATTCCAGTTTTTCAACTTGGAATTTTCACATCTGTCATCATGCACCTATGTCCTATTTGGGACATTTCTGAAGCCGGCCAATGTAAATTACCCCCATCAAACCATATATTTTTGAAAAGTAGACACCCTAGGGTATTTCAAATGCTGGTATTTTAACACTTTCCATGCACTAATTCAACCACTAGTCTTTGTCAAACTTTTAGGTAGTCATTTTTTTGCATTATTTTTCACACACATTGTACTTTAGGCATATATTCTCAGTCCCTGTTATGTGTTACTGCCAAAAAAAACCTCAATATGTATTCAACAACATCTCCTGAGTACAGTGATACCCCCCATGTATAGGTGTGTCGGGTTCTCTGGGGGCTAAAAGGCCTTAATTTTAGGGGGCGCATTCCAGTTTTTCAACTTGGAATTTTCACATCTGTCATCATGCACCCATGTCCTATTTGGGACATTTCTGAAGCCGGCCAATGTAAATTACCCCCATCAAACCATATATTTTTGAAAAGTAGACACCCTAGGGTATTTCAAATGCTGGTATTTTAACACTTTCCATGCACTAATTCAACCACTAGTCTTTGTCAAACTTTTAGGTAGTCATTTTTTTGCATTATTTTTCACACACATTGTACTTTAGGCATATATTCTCAGTCCCTGTTATGTGTTACTGCCAAAAAAAAACTCAATATGTATTCAACAACATCTCCTGAGTACAGTGATACCCCCCATGTATAGGTGTGTCGGGTTCTCTGGGGACTAAAAGGCCTTAATTTTAGGGGGCGCATTCCAGTTTTTCAACTTGGAATTTTCACATCTGTCATCATGCACCCATGTCCTATTTGGGACATTTCTGAAGCCGGCCAATGTAAATTACCCCCATCAAACCATATATTTTTGAAAAGTAGACACCCTAGGGTATTTCAAATGCTGGTATTTTAACACTTTCCATGCACTAATTCAACCACTAGTCTTTGTCAAACTTTTAGGTAGTCATTTTTTTGCATTATTTTTCACACACATTGTACTTTAGGCATATATTCTCAGTCCCTGTTATGTGTTACTGCCAAAAAAAAACCTCAATATGTATTCAACAACATCTCCTGAGTACAGTGATACCACCCATGTATAGGTGTGTTGGGTTCTCTGGGGGCTAAAAGGCCTTATTTTTAGGGGGCGCATTCCAGTTTTTCAACTTGGAATTTTCACATCCCATGCACCCATGTCCTATGTAGGACATTTCTGAAGCCGGCCATTGTAATTTACCCCCATCAAACCATATATTTTTGAAAAGTAGACACCCTAGGGTATTTCAAATGCTGGTATTTTAACACTTTCCATGCACTAATTCTTTGTCAAACTATTAGGCAGTCATTTTTTGTGTGTTATTTTTCACACACATTGTACTTTAGACATGAATTCTCAGCTCCTGTTATGTGTTACTGCCAAAGAAGACCCCAATATGTGTTCACCAACATCTCCTGAGTACAGTGATACCACCTATGCATAAGTTTCTTGGCTTGTTCGGGGGGTGTAATGCCAAATGTCCAACATGCGTTTGTGATTTTTTTTTCACATTTAACATATTTTCTTTGCCTATTGTCTTTTTGGGGGTATTTTAACATACCCCAATTTATTTGTTTCCATGAATGTGCATATTTTTGAAATGTTGACACCCCAAGGTATTGTATATGGTGTGCTTTGATGCATTTGAAGTAACTGTTTTAGCTAAAAAAATTGGAGAAAGTGTATGGTGGCATTTTTTCAATTTTCATTTTTACACACACATTGCTTTTTGACTATGATTTAGGAGAGACTGTTGTAAGTTAGTGCAAAAAAATACTTCAGGTTGTTTTCTGCTAGGCACCCTGAGTACACCTATGCCCCCCATGCATAGGTTTGCCAGGATTTTGGGAAGGTTATGTTACAATTTTATGACTTGTGATTTTAGTTATTAAGTGAGAGTATTTCTTCTGATAGGCCTATCTTTAGTTTGGGGCCTATTGTAAACCCCACTTTTATTTATTGCCATGAATGTGCATATTTTTGAAATGTTGACACCCCAAGGTATTGTATATGGTGTGCTTTGATGCATTTGAAGTAACTGTTTTAGCTAAAAAAATTGGAGAAAGTGTATGGTGGCATTTTTTCAATTTTCATTTTTACACACACATTGCTTTTTGACTATGATTTAGGAGAGACTGTTGTAAGTTAGTGCAAAAAAAATACTACAGGTTGTTTTCTGCTAGGCACCCTGAGTACACCTATGTCCCCATGCATAGGTTTGACAGGGGTTTTTGTAAAAAAAAAAAAAAAGAACAGCCCCATTTTAGAAAAAAAAATATATTAGTGAAATGTAAAAATCTGGCACATTAAAAGTAAAAAAATAACAAAAAATTTAACAGTAAACATAACAAAAAAAAAATAACAGCAAATTTATTTATTTTTTAAAAATTGACCATTGTATGGTACCGCTTGAAGCAGTCCCCAATGCAGAGTCCAGGCTGTCCAGGGCAATCAGGACAGTGATATACAGTGTCCCTTCTCTGCCCCCTCTTGGTACAGACTCTGCATTTTTTTTGTGGTCTCTGCTTTGCGGCAGTAGGGGGGATTTTAAAAATAAAATGAGTAGCCCCAACTCTGCTCTCTCCCATCACCGCCCGGGGAGCAGGTGCATCATGGTACAAAATCCCCGAAATGATCTGGAGCTGAAATTGTAAAAAAGTCAGTTTCATTCCGGGGTTTGCTTTTTTGAACAACAAAAAAGCGTTGTGGGTTGCAATCTGCATTAGGTAAATTGCAACCTTTTTGTACCAGGCCCTTGTCTTCCGCATAATTAGGTAGGGCTGCAGCAGCTGATCTGCCAGATCAACCCCACCCATATGCCGGTTATAAGATTTGATGCACACTGGCTTCCTTATGATCTCAGCTCTGCCACGTACAGAGACCGCCACCGTCCTCTCTGTGTGGATGGTGGTAAGAAGGTATACATCCTTCTTGTCTCTGTACTTCAGTGCCAACAGCTCCTCTTGGCGCAGAGCAGAGGTCTCCCCCCTTCGTAGCCGGGTGCGTACAAGTTGTCCTGGGAAACCTTTGCGGTTCTTTTTAATAGTACCGCAAGCTACTGTATCAAAGCAATACAGTAGCTTGAACAAAAGGACACTTGTATAAAAATTGTCTAAGTACAAGTGATACCCTTTGTTCATTAGGGGTAATATCAGGTCCCAGACAATCTTGCCAGTGGTTCCCATATGTTCTGGGCAACCTGGAGGGTCAAGGTGGCTATCCTTTCCCTCATACACCCGGAAGGCCTGAGTATACCCAGTCTCGCTCTCACAGAGCTTATACACCTTTACCCCATACCTGGAGCGCTTGGAAGGAATATACTGCTTGAATCCCAGCCTTCCCTTATACTTCATCAGGGATTCATCAACGCATATATTCCTTCCAGGTGTATAAGCCTCTGCAAACCTGGCAGAAAAGTGGGTAATCAGGGGGCGGATTTTATACAGCCTGTCAAATTGGGGATGCTCCCTAGGGGGGCACAGGCTGTTGTCGCTGAAGTGCATGAAATGAAGAATCATTTCATATCTCTGCCTCGACATACTCTGGGAGAAAATGGGGGTAGAGCAGATGGGGCTACTGCTCCAGTAGGAGCGAACGGAGGGTTTCTTTATGATGCCCATCAGCATAGTCAATGCCCAGAATTTTTTAAATTCTGGCACATTGATGGGGGCCCATTGCTGCTTTGCCAAATATGTTTCAGGCTTTGCAGCACGGTACTGATGGGCATATAAATTAGTTTGGGCGACAATGTTCCCCAATACATCATCACCCAGAAACACCTCCAGAAACTGTTGGGGGCTAAAACCTGCCACATCTATATTTATGCCAGCATTTGCTGTGAAGGGTGGGATATCTGGCCTCTGGAGATGAGGCGTTACCCACTCTTCAGCGGCAATGGCAGCAACACGCCTCCTTCTAGCAGGGGGGCTGGCAGGGGGGCTAGCAGGGGGGCTGGCAGGGGGGCTAGCAGCCACAGATACATCACTATCAGTTGAGACTGCATCTAATGATGTATCTGAGCATATGGCAGGGTCAAAATTGGGGTCTGAGTCAGACATAGAGGCATCTGACTCTGACGCAAGGATGGCATACGCCTCCTCAACACTATATCTTTTCTGTGACATTTTTGTATCTGTCACAGAAAACCAAAATTAATTAATTAACTAAATGGCCTTTGGGTTTTTTTTTAAAAAAGTACAGCTATGCTAATGCCAGTGATTTATAGCGATCACTGGCAAGCTAGGGGTTAAATACTCTTTAAATTAAATTAACTAAATGGCCTTTGGGTTTTTTTTTAAAAAAGTACAGCTATGCTAATGCCAGTGATTTATAGCGATCACTGGCAAGCTAGGGGTTAAATACTCTTTAAATTAAATTAACTAAATGGCCTTTGGGTTTTTTTTTAAAAAAGTACAGCTATGCTAATGCCAGTGATTTATAGCGATCACTGGCAAGCTAGGGGTTAAATACTCTTTAAATTAAATTAACTAAATGGCCTTTGGGTTTTTTTAAAAAAAAGTACAGCTATGCTAATGCCAGTGATTTATAGCGATCACTGGCAAGCTAGGGGTTAAATACTCTTTAAATCAAATTAAATTAGCTAAATGGCTCTGAAAGGAGCGTTTAGGTTTTTAAAAAATTACAACAACAAAAATTAACCCCTAAAAAAATGCACAGACAGCAAAAATGTAGAGCTATGCTAATGCCAGTGATTTATAGCGATCACTGGCAAGCTAGGGGTTAAATACTCTTTAAATTAAATTAAATTAGCTAAATGGCTCTGAAAGGAGCCTTTGGTTTTTTAAAAAATTACAACAACACAAATTAACCCCTAAAAAAATTCACAGACAGCAAAAAAGTACAGCTATGCTAATGCCAGTGATGTATAGCGATCACTGGCAAGCTAGGGGTTAAATACTATTTAAATTAAATTAGCTAAATGGCTCTGAAAGGAGCGTTTAGGTTTTTAAAAAATTACAACAACAAAAATTAACCCCTAAAAAATGCACAGACAGCAAAAAATTACAGCTATGCTAATGCCAGTGATGTATAGCGATCACTGGCAAGCTAGGGGTTAAATAGTCTTTAAATTAAATTAAATTAGCTAAATGGCTCTGAAAGGAGCCTTTGAGTTTTTAAAAAAAAATACAACAACAAAAATTAACCCCTAAAAAAATGCACAGACAGCAAAAAAAAGTGCAGCTGTGCTACTGCCAGTGATTTATAGTGATCACTGGCAAGCTAGGGGTTAATGGCTCTGAAAAGAGCCTTTGGATTTTAAATTTTTTAACAAATAAAAGAAATAAATCTCTCTCTGCTAAAATACAGGTCTCTCTCTTTCTCCAACAAAATGGCAAGTGAGGAGAGGGAGGGAGATCCACACTGATCAGAGTCAATATTTACAAATATTGACATGATCAGACAAATGGGGTATTTTATTATTATTTTTTTTTTTTTTCTAAGAAGGCTCAGATTGGGTGACCCTAGCTTGCCCCTATGGTGAGACAGGCTAGGGACACCCCCAGATGCCCCATGATGCACCGGGCATCGCCATTTTGGAAGCCTCATGGGGGGGGGGGGGGGGGGCGCTATATGTGGGGCTTTTTAATATTATATATTATTATTTTTTTTTTAATTTTTAATTTTATTTATATACTAACTAAGTGCCTCGACCCACCGAGGCACTTAGCACACTAGCAGAGCATCGGAAGCGTGTCCGATCGCTTCCGATGCTCTGCTGCACTGCCGGGCTCCACGTGGAGCAAAACCGGAAGTGATCACTCAAGGGGGAGTGATCGCTCCGGTCCCGGCACTCCGTAACAGCACTGCAGGGATGCCCAGACATCGAGGCATCCCTGCAGTACTGTAATAGTGCCTGGAAGCGATCTTGATCGCTTCCAGCACTCACTTTAGCCGAGGACGTGCAGGGTACGTCGTCAGGCGTTAACTGCCTTTTTTTTTCAGACGTACCCTGCACGTCCTCGGTCACTAAGGGGTTAAACACTTTGACAGGTGTAAAAATGCTTTACAGTAAGAATTAAAATGTTAAAAGTTTATTTTTATCAATTATCAAAAGTGGGTTAACAGAATAAAAAAAATCTTATAGTTACACTTGCACAAGGATAGGAATTTTGTTGGCATATAGTATGTTGCATAATTAAACAATTATACCAAACAGGTGCTAATAATCATCAATTTATTATGTAAATTGAAACACAATCATTCACAGAAACAATTAACAAGGTGAGGTTGATGAAAACAGTTTAATGTCAAAATTCATACCCCATGGCAAGACTGAGCACAGCACAGCAACAAGACACAAGATAGTTATACTGCATTAACAAGGTCTCTCCCAGGCAGCAATTTCAAAGCAGGGGTTTCCAGATGTGCTATCCAAGCTATTCTAAAGAAGAAACAGTCAACGTAAAAGACCGTAGACGCAGTGGTAAGCCAAAGATACATAGTGTAGCAGATAAAAAGCACATCATGCATACGGCCACAACTGGAAGATGTCCAGCAGTGCATCAACTCAGCATTGGCAGAAATCAGTGGAACCCTGGTAAACCTATCTACTGTCTGTGTCGGAAATTGTCTTCATGCAAGACATGCGGCCAAAAAGCCATACCTCCAACATGGAGACAAGGCCAAGTGACTTAACTATGTACAAAAACACAGGAACTGTGGTGCAGAAAAATGGCAGCAGGTGCTCTGGACTGATAAGTCAAAATTTGAAATATTTGGCTGTAGCAGAAGGTAATTTATTTGCAGAAGGGCCGGGTAGTGGTAAAATAATGAGTATTTGAAGGAAACAGTGAAGCATGGTGAAAGTTCCTTGCAAGTTTGGGCCTGCATTTCTTCAAATAGAGTTTGGTCAGAAATAAAGGTCTCCTCAATGCTGACATGTACAAGCAAATACTTATCCATCATGCAATACCATCAGGGAGGCATCTGATTGGCCCTAAATTTATCCTTTAGCTTGACAATGACTCCAAACATACAGCCAAAATCATTAAGAATTATTTTCAGCTTAAAGAAGAAAAAGGAGTCCTGGAAGTATGACCCCCTCAGAGCCCTGATTTTCACATCATTGAGTCTGTCTGAGATTATATGAAGATACAGAAGCAAATGAGGCTGCTTAAATCAACAGAAATACTGTGGTTAATTTTCCAAGATGTTTGGAACAACCTATTTGCGAAATTTCTTATAACAACTGTGTGCAAGTGTACTTAGAATCTAAGAAAAAAAACAGGAAAAGAGCTCATCTGTGCACTATTTTTTTCAAAGGACTCATTTATATTCCTTAGGTGTTCCTGTATTCTACATTTAATTTTTTGTTTTGTCCTACCTACGTAGATTTCCCCACATTTGCATTTGTACAGGTATGATTTATTTTAAATAGTTTAGATTTATTATAGTTAAAAAAGTGTTCATCTTTGTTAATATAAGGGCACAAACAACAGTCTTGTTTTCTACATTTGTATAAGCCTTTTTTTCTGAGTTAAAGGGACACTGATAGAGCATGCAATTTTAAGCAACTTTCTAATATACTCCTATTATCAATTTTTCTTCGTTCTCTTGCTATCTTTATTTGAAAAAGAAGGCATCTAATCTTTTTTTTTTTGTTCAGACTCTGGACAGCACTTTTTTATTGGTGGATGAATTTATTCACCAATCAGCAAGAACAATCCAGGTTGTTCACCAAAAATGGGCCGGCATCTAAACGTACATTCTTGCATTTTAAATAAAGATACCAAGAGAATGAAGAAAATTTGATAATAGGAGTAATTTAGAAAGTTGCTTAAAATTTCATGCTCTATCTGAATCCCGAAAGGAAAAAAATTGGGTTCAGTGTCCCTTTAACTACATGCTATTTTCTTCTTTCCTCATAAGTCTTAATTTTGTTGGAGCTAAAAAAATCTTTACATTTTTATTTCTTTTGTAGATAATCTGTAGCTTATCACCTACTCTTTTAAATTGGGAACATTTTTAAAATGTTCCAATGTTTAGTTACATTTTTTAAATATCTTTATAATTCTTATTATATGTTGTAATAAGTCTAAAGTTTTGCTTGTCCTTCTTTGATTGTGGAACTTTTGCTCTATACCTCAAAAGATTTTGTCTAGTCATATTTGTTACTTTTTCTTTTGTATGTGTTTTCAAAATTATAGAAGAGCCTTTGTCAATAAATTTATTGGTGAGTATAGAACGTCATAGCCAACAGCTGTCCTAAAGCCTTCTGTGCTTCCTGGATTTGATTGCGGTCTGGCCTTGCTAGCGTTATAGGGACGCCCCCCCAGACCTGATCCAATAACTGAAATCTCGCGATCGTGTGATTTCAACTTGTCTACATCGGAACAGTTGTTCCGATGTAACTTTAGCCCTGGCAGGAAAGGGTTAACAATCTCAGCATCTACTCCAAGGCAATACATTTTGTGAATAAGTTTGTTGTGTGGGACACTTTTAAATGCTTTGCTAAAGTCTAGATATGCAACATCTAATTCTTATAGGTGATAGCAGTGTCATCTTATCTGTGTGTGTGTAAAGGCCTGATTAGAGAAGCAGGCAGCCAGTAAAACTTACATAATAAGTATCTGTTTGGCAAATTCTCCAAAGCTCTTAAAGGGGCAGTCAACACCAGAATTTTAGTGTTTTTTTAAAAAAAAAGATAAAAAATCCCATAATTACCAATTCCCCAATTTTACATATCCAACACAGTTATAATTATACACATTTTACCTCTGTAATTACCTTGTATCTAAGCCTCTGCAGACTGCCCCCTTATTTCAGTTCTTTTGACAGACTTGCATTTTAGCCAATCAGAGCTGTCTCCATGGTAAATTTACGTGCATGAGCTCAATGTTATCTATATGGAACACGTGAACTAATGCCCTCTAATGGTGAAAAACTATCAAAATGCATTTAGATTAGAGGCGGCCTTCAAGGTCTAAGAAATTAGCATATGAACCTCCTAGATTTAGCTTTCAACTAAGAATACCAAGAGAATAAAGCAAAATTGGTAATAAAAGTAAATTGGAAAGTCGTTTAAAATTACATGCCTTATTTGAATCATGAAAGGTTTTTTTGGACTTGATTGTCCCTTTAATTCCAGAATAAATTCTATAATTATTGTTACACTTCTGGGTTTGTTTATCCCTTTAACAATAGCTGACATACCCTGTACGTCTGTTGTCTTTTGTACATCTAAGGGTGTAAAAGTGCTAAGCTTGTCAATAGGCAGTGAGGCATGTAGAATTGCCGCTGTGACAAGAGCTGTTAGAGCCCTGAAAACCCATTGTGACAGGTGATGTAGAGAATGCATCACTGTCCTTAAGGGATTCATTTTGGAGGCTGTTTTTGCTGGTCAAGCATTTCCAAATTATGTTTGTTGCATATTTCACCAGTCATGTGTTTCACATCATTGTTTATTACTCTACCCCTTTGTGCCGCCGCACATGTTTATATAGTGGTTTCCATTTGTTGATTCTTGTTATTTATGGGTGGACTTTTTCTTCAGTTTGAATATCACATTTCCTGACCTTTTGCCTTGTTGGTTTTTTGTCTTCTACTCATTGAGCCTGCCTTTATATGCTGTACTGCATTTTTTTTATTTCAGTCCTCAGTGCACACCAAAGGGCTAATATTTATGATATTTGAACTAGAGCAGAGGTGAAATAATCAGCTAATGGATGAGAGCAGTTTAGTAACCATGGTTACTTATCAGCTCGTTTTTTTCATCGGAGCTTTAATTCAGATATCATTAAAAAAATGGAACGTTGGTGTCACCTGTATGCTACTTTATAGTGAATCATCTCATGGGTCCTATCCAGCCTTTAGGTCGGTATAGGTCAAACATTTGCATAACAAGTCTAATAATTATATTTTTAAGCAAGTTTACAAAAACATTCTGTTTTTTCATGATTCAGATAGATCATACCATTTTTAACATCTTTCCAATTTAATTATATTTTCTAATTTGCTTCATTCTCTTAGTATGCAACCATTTAAAACACCTTTCCAATTTACTTTTATCACCAATATTCTTTTTTTTCTGGTTTCACTGCAGCTTTTGGGCTTGTTGAATCTGGACCAGCAGTGACTTATCTGAAGACAGTTCAGACATTCTGATATATAAGCATATTCCTAATGTATTGGTTGGTGAAAGGGTAGTAATCATGAGAAACAAACTGTCTGCAACCCATCACACTCTTTCCACCACAAATGCTATGGTCCATTCTAGATGTGTCTCAGATCATTGAAGTCTCGAAGGAATCTACTCTGCTAATTAACATAACAGAAATCAGGGCATTGTGTCTCTGCCTTGTAAGACAAACCCTGGGGACACTGCCCTTTTAACCCCTTAATGGCCAATGACTGAATTATTCCGCCATGGAACCATTGAGCAAACTGAAGAAGTGTCCTTAAGGCAGAGCTTTCCAAACTTTTCATGTTGGTGACACACTTTTTAGACCTACATCATTTCGCGACACAGTAATTCAGTTGTACTAGCAAACAGGAGGTTAAACTAACTTGTTTTAAGAGATACGGACACATACATAAATTATATAATAACGAAATGTATTTACAAGTAACAGTATGTATGTGCAAGAATTTAAAAAAAGTTTAATAACACCAATAGTTGCTTACTATTTTAATGGGATGTATGAGGTTGATGGAATGAACACAGTTTCTGAATATTTGGTGGAATATTAGACACTCGCAATTTTAAGCTTCCCCTTCCTATCCATATATCAAGAGCAGGAACAGCAATGCACTACTGGGAGCTAGCTGCAAAAAACCCCCACTGACTTCTGACTTCAGCTGAGCGTTTAAGCTGCCGCCCTGAGAGCTTGGTGAGTCTGATTGACTACTGCCCACGCTGCAAACACACTGCTATCCCAGTCACTGACTACACATGCAGCCACGAGCTGTTGAGGAGACTACACGTGCAGTCAGGTGCCAATGTGCCGCCAAAGCCGCCAATGGGAATAGTTTCAGTTCCCACTGAGCTACGCCAATAGATTAAGATGATCTGTGACCCCCTAGGTATCAATCACGTGTCAACCATGTGATATGCATAGCAGACAGGTGGAAAGTCAGAAACCAAAAAAAAAAAAACATTTAAAAAAATTAAAATTTAATATTTTTTTTTGCTGAAGCAGGGACACACCTACACACTGCTGCCGACACACTAGTGTGTCCCGACACACAGTTTGGAAAGCACTGCCTTAAGGGGTTAAAGTCCAGAAAAGCCTAAGCCCACCTTTTCAGATAGGTATAAGTTCTCCCTTATCTGCAAACTACCATCTATTTTTTTAGTCTTTCCTTCAAACTTCGATTTACATTTTTTCAGTTATCCCTTTCCTTTTTTTGATAATAGACAAGCACATTTATTTTATATTTTGTAGACAGACAATATGTTTGTATATCCACTTTTGGTGCCAGTTATAGATTTAATACCAGGGATTTCCCTAGGGATTTGTATTTCAGTGAGAATCTGGAATGAATGTCACTTTTTTGCCATTTAATTTTTAAAATTATCATCATGACACAAAAATGTCCTTAATCGCTTGAAGGCAAGTAGTTAAAGTTACTTAGACTAAGAGCTTTCCAGGTAAAAGCTGCTAACGCAAACAATTAAGCTACTTATGCAAGTTTTTTTTCATAATAAGCTCTAAGTAATAACTATTAAAAATGAGAACAAAACTGTCTGGAGTGTGTTTTGAACATCCTTTTATTTTTATAATGCAGAAATGTATTGTTAGTTTGTCATTTTCTTGTCCTTAAACTAATCACAAAATGAGCTTTGAA
The DNA here is from genome assembly GCF_027579735.1 of Bombina bombina. Taxonomy (NCBI): domain Eukaryota; kingdom Metazoa; phylum Chordata; class Amphibia; order Anura; family Bombinatoridae; genus Bombina; species Bombina bombina. The sequence continues at coordinate 98,450,966 of NC_069507.1, forward strand.
TCCCTTGTAAGTTTCTGACATTTCTGTCTGAGTGCTATTAAAACTAATTATATATATATATATATATATATATATATATATATATATATATATATATATATATATATATATATATATATATATATAAAATACAATCAATCTTGAGGGGGGGGGGGTTAAACCTGTGAATTTTAGTTCAGCTGCAATAGTATTCCCTTGTGCTTTTTTATCACCTATCAATTTCTTTTGCAGTTTAACATTTTATAATGACATCTTTTAGAGAAGTAGATTCATAGTCTTAGAAACAGATGAATTGTAATAACTAAAATCTCTATATAAATTGTCTTTGACAGAGATCTGTTTATATCTAAAACTTGCACAAAAGAAAAGTAAATTGTCATTTTCCATTTAGCTATTCTAACTCTCAAACTTCTAAATTCTCTGTTTTAAAGGTACGTGAAAACTAATGTTTTTCTTTCATATATCAACCAGAGTCTACAATTTTAAAGGACTTTCAAGTTTATCTCTATTATCAAATTTGCTTCATTCTCCTTGTATGCTTTGTTGAAGGAGCAGTATTGCACTACTGGGAGCTAGCTGAACACATACACTGGGAGCTAGCTGAACACGTAGGATGAGCAATGAGACGTATATGTGCAACCACCAATAAACAGCTAGCTCTCAGTAGTGCTTTGCCTAGCTATGCTTTTCAACAAGGGATACCAAGAAAACAAAGCAAATTAGATAATATAAGTTACGTCAAAAGTTTTTTTTTATTTTATTTCAAAACACTCTTAAAGGGACATGAGAGTCCAAAATGAAACATATAGGATTCAGGTAGAATATGTAACTTTAAGATGCTTTTCAATTTGCTTCTGTTATAAAATGTACTTTGTTTTCTTAGTATCCTTTGTTGAAAAGCATACCTGGTAAGCTCAGGAGCAGCAATGCATTACTGAAAGTTGCTAGCTGGTGATTGGTGGTTACACACATGCATCTTATCATTAGTTCAGTTGATATGTTCAGGTAGCTCCCAGTAAAGCATTTCTGGTGTGTTTAACCCCTAATTTGTCAGGGTTTGTATTAAGGCAGCAAACACCTTAAAATTGTAATATAAATGTTTAATTTTGTGTAGTTAAAATAAACATCTTTTAAAAACACATGAAAAAAATTGTAACATTTAAAAGCATAGGCTACTATGTATATAGCGAACATACTTTAAATACATAATAAAGTATTTAACAAAATGTTTATATATACAACAACATTTAAAGTTATGGGGAGGTGAAAAGTGAGTTTAAAAACCTCCCCTAAGCACAAAATTTAAAGATAATAACTCATTGTGTAGCTCATTTAGCAGATTTTAACAAGTCAGCCAAGGATTCTGGGTAAGACATGCAAATGAGATTCACGACTCACTCTTCTACTTCAGTCTGCTTTTCTGCAGACTCTCTTTACGCCAGTAAAGGCAGTGGCGTAAAGGGAGTCTGCAGAAAAGCAGACTGAAGTAGAAGAGTGAGTCATTTGCATGCCTTACCCAGAATCCTTGGCTGACTTGTTAAAATCTGATAAATGAGCTACACAATGAGTTATTATCTTTAAATTTTGTGCTTAGGGCCTGTTGCATTGGAAACAGTATACCCAGGGGTTTTCTGTGGGAAAAGCAAGCCTTCTGACTTGTTTAGATCTGCTAAATGAGCTACACAATTAGTTGATTTCTTTAAATTATATATATATATATATATATATATATATATATATATATATATATATATATATATATATATATATATATATATATATATATATATATATATATATATAATACAGGTACATATTCCCAAATCTGGAATTCCAAACTTATTCTAAAATCCAAACTTTTTCACTAAGATTTAAAAAAAAAAAAAATATCACAAGATTACCCCTACCTGTAAGTCACAAAAGTATTAAAACATGAAATAAAACTACTTTTACTTACATGTATACGCTGTATTATGAAATTTAAATATTGTCTAAATGGCATAAGATATTCAGGGTGCCAGGAATCAGACTGAGAAGAGAAGTGCAAAAATAATCACACCTTTATTAATAGCAAAAAATAATAAAAAGTCCACAAGTCAAATAACAAGCCAGGAGTCAAAACTAGAGCTGGTAGTCAGACAAGCCGAGTCAGGAGCCAAAGCGAGTAGTCAGACAAGCCGGAATCAGGAACAAGGAGAACAGCAGAGTCAGGAACAAGCCAGGGATTAGGAACCAGGAGGGACGTCAGACAGCCAGGTAATACACAGGAGCTCTTACAAACAGGTCTGAGACAACGCAAGGGCAAAGCATACTGAACAAAGGCCCTTTAAATAATAAGTGATGACATCACAATTCTGAGACTGCATCCTGTCTCATATGGATGATGTAAACCAGTCTGGCCATAAAAGGAAGTACAGGAAGTGAGCAGCATCTCCCAGAATGCACCAAAGTCAGCAAGAGAGGTGAGTAAAATGGCTGCCAGCAGCACATGGCAAACAAGTCAGGAAAAAACCCTGACAGTACCCTCCCCTCAACGACCCCTCCCCCGCGGGAGGACAAAAGGCTTATTGGGGAAACGGGCATGGAAGGCACGGAGGAGGGCAGGAGCATGAACATCAGAGGAGGGAACCCATGAACGCTCCTCTGGACCGTAGCCCCTCCAATGAACCAAATAGTGTACGCGGCCCCTGGACATACGAGAGTCAATAATGCTGCTGACCTAATACTCCTCATGGTTGTCAACAAAGATAGGATGGGGACCAGGCAACACAGTGGTAAACTGATTACAAACCAATGGTTTCAAGAGGGAGACATGAAAAATATTGGAGATGCGCATTGCAGGAGGAAGGTCAAGAGCGTAGGCCACAAGATTGACCCGTCGGAGTATTCGAAAAGGACCAACATATCGGGAAGCCAGTTTACTGAAAGGCACACGAAGGTTCAAGTTGCGGAAGGACAGCCAAACTCTCTGACCAACCTGGCAGGAAGGTGCAGGCAGACGCTTACGATCAGCCTGGAACTTTTGGTGCTGCATAGAACGATGAAGGCAATCCTGAATCTGCACCCACGTGGAACGGAGTTGCCGGAGATGCTCCTCCAAAGCCGGAATACCCTGAGACATGAATGAATCGGGCAACAAGGATGGTTGAAACCCATAATTCGCCATGAACGGGGATAACTTGGAGGAAGCATTAATAGCACTATTACGAGCAAACTCTGCCCAAGGTAACAGTTCAGACCAATTATTGTGGTGATTTAAGACATAGCAACAGAGGAACTGTTCTAGAGCTTGATTAGACCGTTCCGCAGCCCCATTGGATTGAGGGTGATATGCCGAGGAGAAAGAGAGCTGGATCCCCATTTGAGCACAAAAGGAATGCCAAAATCTGGGGACAAACTGGCTACCCCGGTCCGACACTATCTCCTTGGGTAACCCATGTAAACGGAAGACCTCACGGGCAAAAATTGAAGCAAGCCGCTGAGCGGTAGGCAACTTCATAAAGGAAATGCAATGTGACATTTTAGAAAACCGGTCAACCACCATAAGGATAACAGTATTGCCATTGGAAACAGGGAGCTCAACAATGAAGTCCATGGAAAGGTGTGTCCAAGGACGCTCACCATTAGCAATAGGTTGAAGAAGACCCACAGGAAGACGTCGAGGAGTCTTATTCTGTGCACAAACTGAGCAGGAGGCAACATACGCAGAAACATCAGAACGAAGACCTGGCCACCAGAATTGTCGAGTGACAGACCAAATCATTTGGTTCTTGCCTGGGTGACCTGCGGCTTTAGGATAGTGGTAAGTGTGCAAAAGTTTAGTTTGAAGATTCTCAGGAACAAAACACTTACCACTAGGTTTCTCAGGTGGTGCATTGGTTTGTGCAGCAGGGATCTCAAATTAGTACGTATGGTAGCCAAAATATGGTCAGGAGGTATAACTCTAGTAGGTACAGACTCCTCCTTGGACAGAGGTTGTCGAGAGAGGGCATCAGCCCTAACATTCTTACTACCTGGCACCACATAATTAAACTGAGACAAAACCATCTGGCCTTTCGGGGCGACAAACGTTTTGCTTCAGATAGATAAGTTAAATTCTTGTGGTCAGTAAGAATGAGCACAGGCACGCTAGTACCCTCAAGAAGATGCCTCCATTCCTTCTGTGCCAAAATTATGGCCAGTAATTCCCTGTCGCCAATTTCATAATTGCACTCCGCTGGAGAAGAAACCAGACGGATGCAAGGAACCGTCAGGTGTAGGACGTTGAGACAAGAGAGCACCTACTCCAGTCTCAGACGCATCGACCTCAAGAACGAAAGACAGGACAGGGTTAAGATGAGCCAAAACTGGAGCAGCAGCAAAGGCAGTCTTAAGACTATCAAATGCCTTAATGGCAGTAGGTGACCAATGGAGTGGATCATTCTCTTTACGGGTCATGTCTGCGATAGGTTTGACCAAGGAAGAAAAGTTTTTAATAAACTTTCTATAGTAATTGGCGAACCCCAAAAAACGTTGAATAGACCAAAGACCAACTGGGCGAGGCCACTGCAGAACTGCAGATAACGTGTCAGGATCCATGGAGAACCCTGCAATAGAGATAACATAACCTAGGAAGGTTACTTGAGTCTGATGGAACTCACATTTCTCAAGTTTACAAAACAGGCCGTTCTAACGTAGTCTCTGAAGAAACCATGTAACATCAGAACGATGAGCCTCAAGTGTGGGTGAGTGTATGAGGATATCATCTAAGTACACCACAACACACTGTTGCAACATATCTCGTAGGACATCATTAATAAATTCCTGGAAAACAGCAGGAGCATTACATAGGCCAAAGGGCATTAGAAGATACTCATAATGCCCGCTCCTGGTGTTAAATGCTGTTTTCCATTCGTGGCCCTCCTTGATCCTAACGAGATTGTACACTCCTCTCAAATCAAGCTTAGTAAAGACCATAGCTCCCTTGAGGCGGTCAAAGAGTTCCGTAATGAGCGGAATAGGGTAAGCATTCTTAATGGTAAGACGATTAAGACCCCTATAATCGATGCATGGTCTTAACTCGCCACCCTTTTTCTTCACAAAGAAGAAGCCAGCCCCTGCAGGAGAGCAGGATTTGCGGATGATCCCCCGCGACAGAGCATCGGAAACATACTCCTCCATAGCACAATTCTCTGCAACAGACAGAGGGTAAACCCGGCCCCGAGGAAGAATGGCTCCGGGTTGCAGGTCTATGGCACAATCGTAAGACCGGTGAGGAGACAACGTACCGGCACACACCATGTCAAAAACGTCTAGGAACTCTCGGTACTCCTCTGGCAATTGAGATACTGAAGAAGTGCACAAGACTTTAACTGGTTTCTGAAGACAAGTGGAAATACATTGCGGAGACCACAACAAAATTTCGGCCCTGCGCCAGTCGAGACTGGGATTGTGCTTTTGGAGCCAGGGATAACCCAGAACAACCGGAAAATGCGGAGAGTTTATCACCTGGAACTGGAGGGTTTCAAAATAGAGAGCCCCAACAGCCATGGACAATGGATCAGTTTTGTGAGTAACGAGTGCGGGCTGAAGGGGGCCTGCCATCAATGGCCTCAATAGCAAGCGGAACGGACCAAGGCAAAGCAGGAATGGAGTGCTTTGATACAAAAGCACTGTCAATGAAATAGCCCGCAGCACAGGAGTTAACAAGAACCTGGGTGACTATGGAGGAGTCCACCCAGAAAAGGAAAACCGTGACCAAAGGTTTCTCCTTTAGCGGTTCCGGGGACAAGGATAAACCACCTAAGGTCTGCCCCCGACAGGACCTTAGGTGTGAGCGTTTCCTGGCCGTGTAGGACAAGACTTCAAAAGGTGGCCCTGTAACCCACAATAGAGGCAGAGCCCCTCCCTCCTCCTAAAGGCCCTCTCCGCCGCAGAGAGATGTGTGAATCCCAACTGCATCGGCTCAGCAGTACCTGGTGACTCGGGGCCAGGAGGCATGGGAGGAGAGGGAGGTATGGGTGGGAACAAACGCTCCTATGGGTATGGGTGGGTGCAAGCGCTCCTTGAAAGAAGGCCTCTCACTTAGTCTGATGTCAATTAGGATCAAAAAAGACACCAATGCCTTGAGATCTTCTGGTAAATCTCTGGCAGCTCTTTCATTTTTAATCGCATTAGAGAGCCCATGAAAGAAGGCGGCAACAAGGGCTTCATTGTTCCAGTCTACCTCTGCTGCAAGCGTACTTAACTCAATGGCATACTGAGCAGCAGATCTTGTACCTTGCTGAATGGAGATGAGTCGTTTAGCAGCAGAGGAGGAGCGAGCTGGAACATCAAATACCCTTCGAAAGGAGGCCACAAATTCAGGGTAATTTGAAATCACAAGTTTATTAGTCTCCCACAAGGGATTAGCCCAGGCAAGAGCTGTGTCAGAGAGTAACAAGATGAGAAATGCCACCTTAGCTCTGTCAGAGAGAAACGCCTGAGGTAACATCTCAAAGTAAATGCCCACCTGGTTCAAAAACCCTCTGCACTGATTAGGATCGCCTCCATATCGCTGAGGTAGAGGTGCAGAACCGGACAAGCTCCTGGTAGGACTAGGTGCATCAGTGGAAACAGGAGCAACCATAACTTGCGGGACACTTTGGTCCAAATGTGCAGTGCGAGCCAGCAGGGCTAGTGCAAATTGATCCAAGCGGTGATCCTGTTCATCCATCCTGGAAATTATCGCAGGTAAAGGTGGATTATTAGCACCATCAGGATTCATGGCCCTTGCGTAATGTCAGGGTGCCAGGAATCAGACTGAGACGAGAAGTGCAAAAATAATCACACCTTTATTAATAGCAAAAAATAATAAAAAGTCCACAAGTCAAATAACAAGCCAGGAGTCAAAACTAGAGCTGGTAGTCAGACAAGCCGAGTCAGGAGCCAAAGCGAGTAGTCAGACGAGCCGGAATCAGGAACAAGGAGAACAGCAGAGTCAGGAACAAGCCAGGGATCAGGAACCAGGAGGGACGTCAGACAGCCAGGTAATACACAGGAGCTCTCACAAACAGGTCTGAGACAACGCAAGGGAAAAGCATACTGAACAAAGGCCCTTTAAATAATAAGTGATGACATCACAATTCTGAGACTGCATCCTGTCTCAGATGGATGATGTAAACCAGTCTGGCCATAAAAGGAAGTACAGGAAGTGAGCAGCATCTCCCAGAATGCACCAAAGTCAGCAAGAGAGGTGAGTAAAATGGCTGCCAGCAGCACATGGCAGACAAGTCAGGAAAAAACCCTGACAAAGATGTTGTTTACACTTGGTTCCATTCCCTCTGCTCACTGTCCCATTTTAAAGATACAAGTATTCCAAGTCCAAACTATTCCGAAATCCAAACCTTTTACGGTTCCAAGCAGTTTGGATAATGGGTTTTCTATCTATATTGTTGCTAGGGTTAATTACTGTGTAGTGTCAAGACTTTTGTTAATGATAGTTTCAATTCATGGGGCCATTAAAGCCATAGTTAGGGTTTATTGTGATGGAGCTGAATCTCTGTTGGGAATTTCCGAAATTTGACTGCTGCGGTTTGGGTTTAAGGTAGTTGTGAACAAGTACCAAGTAGTGATACTGGGCCTTGACACATGTATCTGTATACATTTCAGCCAGATTCTCTCTGGTCTGGCGAGATTCTATGAGATGCCTCATCATTTTCCATCATTTTAATGAGGATCCTCAGGGATTGTTTTAAAGGTAATTTTTTCTCATTTTGTCTACTTATGCGATCACTAAACTTGTGCATGTCTCTCATTATGTAGCCAATCAAATACACATTTGCTGTTGCTACATAATTCTGTTGCAGGTCAAATTAATATGGTTAGATTAAGTCTAGCACTTAGGAGACGATTTATGAAGCAGCGTATGCTGCTGTTTCTGTGCAAGCCTTGAGGCTCGCCGTTAACTTAAGTTAAGAAGCAGCGTTCTTAAGACCGCTGCTCCTTAACTCATCCGCCACCTCTGAGGTGGCGGACGGCAATCATCCCGATCAAATACAGTCTGGATGGTTGACACCCCCTGCTAGCGACCGATTGGCCGCGAATGTGCAGGGGGCGGTATTGCACAAGCTTTTCACACAAAATGCTTTTGCAATGATAAATACTGACAGCGTATGCTGTCGGCATTTATCGATGTGGGGCGGACATGAACCGCTACAGTGGATCATGTCCGCCCGCACATTAATAAATCGTCCGCTTAGTGTTTGCTTAAAAAATATTTTTAGTATATTTAAACCAGTTAACTTTAAAGCTAATCCCATTGTTTGCTTTTTATTTATTTAACGTAAAGTTTCATCAAAAAGGTTGCATGTGTCCAACTCAGTTGAGACTCCCAGTTCTTAAATAAAGTCAAATCTGTGGCTTAATGAAAATACCAACAACTGGTGTCAACAGATGTTTGGTTTTTGTCTGTCTTATCATATTTGGCTGCCTTTAGATTGTTTTTCCCCATGTATTGTTAATCATCTAAGCAACCATTATCATTGCATAGTTGTACAAAAGTAATATGATGAGGTATCTAAAAACGGATTCCAATACAAGATCAGCGTAATTGTCTCATGGCTCATTAATTTTCCCTATTCTCAACTTGTCTTGCTATTTTGATTTATTGCGTAAAATTGGTCTTTATTTATTTTTCTTCCAAAGTAAGATCCTGACAGCCACAATGTTTTTAATTAGAATTATCGGCTTTGCAACCTTGTACTATATTCAAGGCCTCATATTCCTCTGATAGAGTATTGTCTCTCATGGGAATTTTAATGGAATTAATGTGATTTTGGGCTGTTTATTTAGGTATAAGTTTTTTTAATCATGAGTACAATGAGTAAGCCATTTCTTTTTCAGTGTAAAACATAAAAATGTCATTCTTCACTACATTGGCATGTGTTCAAAAACTGCAACTCTTATCAGGATTGCAAATCATTTTAATTGTGGCCATGTATTTCTTTGTATTATCATGCGTTACTGATGGCGGTAATAAACTGAACATTAACAAAATTTATTTTCTTGCTATAGTTTTTTTTTTTACAAAATCATTAGCCGTTACTGTGTGTCACAAAATAAGTAGGCATTGTTTTGCAGGCTTGTAACATGCCCCTAGAAAAGCCTTTTAAACTTTTATTTTTTATTTCTTTTTTTATAGTTCTTTTGCTGTACACAATTAGGGATATGATTATAGCACTCGTTTTTAATTAAACCTATCACAGGGCATCATGTAGGAGGGTCAGGGTTCTGCATTTCACAGAATGCACTCCTGCCTCTCCAGGTGGAATGGAAAAGTCCACAAGACAGCTCATGTGGGAATAAGCTTCAGTTCTCTAAGAGGAGGTAACAACACTGCAACATACCGGAGCTTTAATCTTTATAACTCAATTAGAATACCTCAGTCAGCTTTTTGCCTCCAAGGAGTTATGTGAATTCAAAGTGCTGATCTTCACATGGTTTGATAGGGGTTCTCTAACCAATCTGAGACCCATTCCCCCCCCCCCCCCAGAGTGCTTCTTGGACAGAGGGGATGACAGGAGTTGACCCATGCAGTGAAATTCTTCCAGTGTAAAGATTTCATAGGCTGCTCCTTGTGAGATATTTGGCACTGTGCTTGCACTGCTTCAGATCTCTGTAGCTGTTGTAGAGGACCCCTGACTATTAGCATGGACATGTAGACATATTTTACAGTACATAGCCTGGGGACATGTACACCAAACACTTCATTGAGCAGTATATTTTTGTTAAGATTATTATTATTTTTATTATTATTTATCCACCATTTTTTTTTTCAAATGCTTATAATAACCACAGCATAACTCAAAAACTCATGAAACTTGGCACATTGCTAAAGATTGCTAAAAGTGCATACAATTAAAATGCAGGGTATATAGGAGGCATAAAAAAATAACATATCATATAAAAGACATAACAAATAAATAAAATAAAAAACTGTGGCAACAGTTAAACATAAACTAAAACCAATACAATCACTTAATGAGCATGGAAAAAGTCCAGCGTTCACCTTAACTGGCAAACGTACAATTGATAGAGGGATATGGTTAATGAATTCAGACCAACGTTTGCAACAGATCCTCTTAAGCAGTATTATTATTAACTTAATGAAGATTCGCCCCCACTGCTCCTCTTACCGGACCTCCATACGATTCACAGTCCTGCTTATTTGTTGAAACAGACCAAAGGCTCAGGAGTCTGATAGTAGTTCACAATTGTATATCTCTAATTACGCGTTTCGGCGCTGTCTCTTGCGCCTTTATCAAAAAGGTTCATACAATGTGGATGCCAAGTTCATGTTTTTGTGTATTCAGTGGTCTCCTCCTCTCAATTTGGATATTCCAGGTGTTTGTTTCAATGGTCAAATTCATTAACTCCTTAATGTTCAAACTAGCTTGATTCTTAATATATATCCTTGTTTTTTTATTTATACAAGGTAACACTCTTATATTACAAAAGTTAATTGTATGCATTATATTATGTATATTATATAAGTTCTATTTTCATTTTATTTCATTTTTTATTTGTATTGTTTCACATAATCACAAGCTTTATAATATAAGAGTGTTACCTTGTATAAAAGAACAAGGACATATATTAAGAATCAAGCTAGTTTGAACATTAAGGAGTTAATGAATTTGACCATTGAAACAAACACCTGGAATATCTAAATTGAGAGGAGGAGACCACTGAATACATAAAAACATGAACTTGGCATCCACATTGTATGAACCTTTTTGATAAAGGTGCAAGAGACAGCGCCAAAACGCATAATTAGAGACATACAATTGTGGACTACTATTGGTATTAGTGCACTATACCATTTCTATTTCAAGTTACCGCTGCAGGAATCCCCTGCAACCCCCTTGGAACTCCCTTCGAGGTTACCCGTAAGCCAACCAATCATGGAGGTTACAATCGGTCACGTGATCGGAAGTCTTGTGTACAGACGCCAGAGCCCTGAACGCAGCAACTATCAGACTCCTGAGACTTCGGTCTGTTTCAACACACAAGCAGGACTGTGAATTGTACGGAGGTCCGGTAAGAGGAGGAGTGGGGGGCGAATCTTCATTAAGTTAATAATAATACTGCTTAAGAGGAACTGTTGCTACTGTGGTCTGAATTCATTAACCATATCCCTCTATCAATTGTACGTTTGCCAGTTAAGGTGAACGCTGGACTCAACTTTTTCCACGCTCATTAAGTGATCGTATTGGTTTTAGCTCATTTTTAACTGTGGCAACAGTTTTTTATTTATATGTTATGTCTTTTATATGATATGTTATTTTTTATGCCTTCCTAGTATCATATACCCTGCATTTTAATTGTATGCACTTTTAATGTATGCAGTTTAATTCTTATGCAATCATTTCATTTTTGTTTCTAACAATTATTAACCTCATATTGTGAATACATAATCAATATATTTAAATTTAATCCTAAGCTTACATTTTTACCTAGCTTTTTAGCGCTCCTCTTTCTTGTTTATCACTTGTGCATAATCCTATGCAATAAATCTCATAGGTCATGTGATTAGGCAGCCATATTGCTTTTTGCAACAAATTTTGACAAACGCTTAAAAATCTTCTTCTCCGTAAACGATTATGTTACAGTTGTGAAACTTGCTGTGTGTGCTGCTGTACTGACTTAGCATAAAGTTTGTTCAAGAGAAGTGATTTAGTCACATGATCTAGCTACAATTTTGAAATGTGCGAAAACCTTTAAACATCTTCTTCTGTGAAACCGCTAATGAAGCGCAATTTTGCACACTGCAGAATCTGTTGGCGCTCTACAAATGACCGATAATAATAATAATAACGTGCTCCTTGCAAGGTCATCTACCAAGATTGTTCAAACTGCGAATTTTCCATAATCAACATGGCCGCTATGAGCCATTCACCTTTTTATCGTTGTTTAATTGCGTAAATTTGCACTTTATACATTGTTTATACTATTTAACTATATTGCAGTGTAGTAGACACATGATTAAACTTAGTCATGACCTCCAAAGGCAATATTGCAGTAAAACTTTGCACTGCGCAGTCACCTTCGTGAAACAAAACATTTGCAAATTTTCATGAAACTTCTTCAAATTGTAAAGGTCTATAGTGAGTCTTGTTACCTCCTTACATTCCCGTTTACAAGATTTCTCCAGACTGGCTCACATCTTGTGGAACTCTCTGCCTTGCTCCACAAGACTCTCCCCTTGTTTCGAAAGCTTCAAGAGCTCCCTAAAGACTCTACTATTCAGGGATGCATACAACCTACACTAACCTTTCCTAACTCCACTGCTATCCCCTTGAAACCCTTAGCATGTAAGCCTATGAGCCCAGCTGTTTGTAGATCACCCGCATAAAAGCCGATTGCAACAGTGCAACTCTCTGCAGGGACCTCTACCCATGTGACCACCTATAAATGTTACCTTGTATACCGCCTATGTTTTTAGCGCTGCGGAATCTGTTGGCGCTCTACAAATACCTGATGATAATAATAATAAGTATGGGCACATTTTGGGTACTTTTGTTTTTTGTCATTCTAAGAATAGTGTGACTGGCTTTAGTGCTCTTTGGTGTTATCAGAGACTTTACTATTTGATTCACTATGAACAACATTGATTTTCATGTTTTTGAACTTTTCAAATGTTTCTAATAAAGCAGATGTAATTATGAATATTACACATCTTTACACAAAATCTGTCACAGTTGTTCTTTTTCAGTCAACTTTCAGCTTTAAAGGGACAGTTTACACCAATTTTCATATAACTGCATGTAATAGACACTACTGTAAAGAATAATATGCACAGATACTGATCTAAAAATCCAGTATAAAACCGTTTAAAAACTTACTTAGAAGTTCCCAGTTTAGCTCTGTTGAAAACGTTAGCTGGAACACCCACTGCAAGTGGTTCTATAGCAAAAATAGCAAATAAAGCAGACACTCTCCCCCCCCCCCTCCTCCTTCCTCTGCATATGCTCTTTCCACAATCAGGAGCAAGCTGGAGTAGGTATACATCAGTATTCTCCTAAAATTTTGGGGCTTAGTTAGGAGTCTAAAAAAACAGTGCAATGTTATTTAAATATAAGCAAAACTATAAAAAAAATTAAGACAAAAGCTGTATAGGCTATATAAATGGATCATCTACAAGACATGTATGCAAAGAAAAATCTAGTGTTGAATGTCCATTTAAGGATTAACTTTGTGTTTACTGTGTCTGTTGTTTGTATTCATTACTCAGCTTACTTCTCTCTTTGGATTTATATTGCTGAAAAATCAACTTTTTGTGTAGTTGAGTTGCACAAATTGGAAATAGAAGGAATACAGTCTAGAATTTAGCTTAATAAGAATGTGATGAAGTTTAAAAACAGGAATTGGGTATCTCCTCTTTCTCAATGGATATAACTACCTGCTATTTTGTTGCCTGTAAGCTTTTTACTGTTAAAGTAAATTGCATGCTATTATTTTATAGAATGCCAGAGTCCCTTTGTCATTCTTTGTTTTCTGCCGTTGTGCAATGCTAAATCCATATTGACATTACATTGGGATTGAGGTACCACTAGGGAGAGACAACAGACGTTTACTTGGAGCCTCATTCTGATCCCATCAGCGAAGGGGGTAAGTAGCGCATTGATGGCTGCAAATATAAATATATATGTATGTGATTAAATACATATATATTTATGTGTTAATATGTGTATATACACATATTAACATAAATATATATATATGTATATAAGCATATACATATATTTTTACTGGGAACACACACAGAGGTGTAATTAGAAACCACAGGGCCCAGGTGCAAGAATCTAAGAAGCCCCCCCCCCCCCCCCCCAAAAAAAAAGTGAATTTGATACATAACTTCTTTTTTTTAACATTTAACACAGAAAAAAAATGTGAATCAGATTACATGTCTGCAGAAGGAGGTACCCTGTGCCCATAGTCTGTGAGATGGTCTGACCCCCCATTACTGTATATAGTGATACTGTTTAACCCACCAGTATTGTATATAATGAGTCAGTGACACAGTCTGTAATCTGCCGGTGAGATGGCTGGCCTGACCCTATCCGCCCCAGTACTTTATAAAGTGACCACAGTAGTCTGTGACAAAGTCCAGCCCCCCGTACTGTATATAGTGGTACTGTAGATTGACACTGTTTACCCCCTCCCCCCATGCTGTAGTAACAAGATCTGTAATTTGCTGGTTCCACAAACATACACACACATACATGCATAAATACACACACAGTCACATATATACACACACATAAACACCACGTTAAAATCCCAATTAGAAGAGAAGATAAGTTGCGGTAATTTTTTTCTTATGGAAATTAATATCCCGCACTGTTTTGGATGAATATCTCGGAAAAATGAAAAAATTATCGAACATGTTCAGTATAATCATCATGCCAATATACAAATGTCATTCATATTGTTAAACACAGCATAAAGACCACTCTATCCATTTACAAAGCACAGACACTGACTCTATTAACCCCATTAACCCTTTATTTTATTCCTGTGAATCAGAATCCAATATCTTTAGTGCTGCTGTGGGAAAATGGAGATTTTCCTTCCTAACATAGGGGGAGTCCACGGCTTCATTCCTTACTGTTGGGAAATAAAACACCTGGCCACCAGGAGGAGGCAAAGACTTAAATATCCCTCCCACTTCCTCATTACCCCAGTCATTCTTTGCCTTTCGTCATGTTAGGAGGTGGCAGAGAAGTGTCAGAAGATTCGGAGAGTCCTGAAAAAGGGAATCTGTCCTTCGAGATAGGACTGAAGTTTTCAGTAGTCATGTCAACCTCTCAGTGAGACTATTGATGAAAGTTAGAGTCTGCAGATGTAGGTAAAAAAATTCTGCAAAACCATCCAGACTACTGCTAACAGCTCCTAAGCAATCATTGTTGACGAGTTTTACTGCCTGCTTTCTCTCACTCAAGTCCATGTCAGTAGCGATGCTATAAGACTGTCACACTTGAAAGGCTGTGTTCTGTTGCACAGCATGGATCCTGGAGGTAAGATCATTTAAATTTTTACACATAAAACGCTATAACAGGGTCACAGTGTGGCTCCTTTATACCTTGATAGGATCCAGGGTTAATATCCTCTGAAGGGGGTTTATTGAACAGTTGGGGTTAATTAATCAGTGTATTAATTATTTACATGCTGCTTTGTGTGATTTTTTTTCCTGGGCTGATAGACTGTGTGTTTTTGGCTGGAACAAACAGGTTTCACTTTTAAGTTTTTCTTTAGTTTTTGAAAGTGTTACACAACTCCTGTACTTGTAATCACAAGGGAAGTACTGTCTTGCACTCCATGTGACCAGGTGTGGTCTATGTTCATTTCCTCCATTCTGGCTGAGACTTGAACCTGAGGAGAGCGTTTCCTCTGTTAACTGTCTGGGTCTAGGAGGTGGTGAGTGCCCCTGCCATTGGGAGTATAAAGTTGCAGTTTTCTATAATAAACAAAAAAAAGGTTTTTGTGTCCTCCTGTGGTTATAACCTGATCTATGGAGGACTCTGACATGGTATACTCCTTCTGTACTAAATCATACCTGTTTATATTGTGAGGAGGCCGTGGTTTTCCCGCCCACTCAATTATGTTATACATGCCTTAACACCGTTATAAAGTCTAAGAAGGGAGACAAGCCTGCTAAGGCTCTTAGTCCCTCTGAGCCATCTACCTCTCAGGACTCGACGACCCCTGAGATTACTACCCTTGCTACATTATCCACTCCACATGCAGTTCCCCGTAGCACAATCCTCCATCCAGAGAGTGGCCTTCTTCCTGCGGACTTTGCCGCGCAGTTACAAACGGCGGCGTCTGAGTCCCTCAGTGCATTACCTCGCTCTAACAAACGCAAGAGAAAGGTTAAACATAGCTCTCCTGAACCCGGAGTCATCTAAATATTTATCGGATTTAGCTATTATGTCCCAGTTATACAATGATGAGTTAACCTCTGTAGCTTCAGAGGGTGAACTTTCTGGGTCAGAGTCCTTAGCGTCTAAGCCTCCTGCTGCGAAAGGAACGTCCTTTAGATTTAAAATTGAGCATTTGCGTTTTTTATAAAAGAGGTTCTGTCTACATTAGAGGTTCCAGAGGCCGCGCTGCCTGAAGAACCTATGATACCTAAATTAGACAGAGTTTACAAAGACAGGACAGTTCGGTTAAGATAACATTATTAAGATCGAATGGGAAAGAATTGGTTCTTTCTTTTCCCCCTCATCTACTTTTAAAAAGTTGGTCCCGGACTCTCAACTGGATTTGTGGGGCTTCATTCCTAAGGTGGATGGTGCTATCTCTACTCTTGCTAAATGTACTACTATACCTCTTGGGGATAGTTCTTCGTTCAGAGAGCCGATGGATAACAAAATTGAAACCTTTCTGAGAAAGATGTTTCAACATAAGGGATTTTTGTTTAAACCGGTGGCTGCAGTTGTCGGAGCGGCTACCTACTGGTGCAACACTTTGTCGGAACTCATTGAGGTGGAGTCTCCCCTCGAGGATATTCAAGACAGAATTAAAGCTCTGAGAATTGCTAATTCTTTTGTCTGTGATGCGAACATGCAAATTATTCGCCTAAATGCAAAGGCCTCTGGCTTTGTGGTCCTAGCCCGCCGGGCGCTCTGGTTGAAGTTTTGGTCTGCGGATATGACTTCTAAGTCCACACTCCTTTTTCTTCCCTTCAAGGGAAAGACTTTATTTAGTCCAGGCCTGTTTACCGGAGGCAAGAGTGCCTTCCTACTGCAAGATAAGAAGAACAAGTCTAAGGGATGACAATCTTCTCATTTTCATTCCTTTCGTTCTAAAAAATTCCAACGAAAACAATCCTCCTCCAAGCCCAGGCAACCCAAGAGTGCTTGAAAGCCTGCTCAGTCCTGGTAAATATCCAAGCAGAATAAGAAGCTCGCTGAAAACAAATCAACATGAAGGGGCAGCCCCCGATCCGGGATCGGATCATGTAGGGGGCAGACTGTCTCTTTTTTCAGACTCCTAGTTCATGGATGTACAGGATCCGTGGGTCCTGGAGGTGGTATCTCAGGGATTCAAGATTTGCTTCAAATCTCATCCGCCAAGGGTCAGATTCCTTCTCTCGAATCTGTCTACTAGACCAGAAAAGAGGGATACCTTTCTAGGGTGCGTTCGGGGACTATCCTCCTCAGGAGTTGTTGTCCCGGTGCCTATCAAAGAAAGAGGTTTGGGGTTTTAGTCAAACCTTTTCTCTTGTTAAGTGTATCCAGTCCACGGATCATCCATTACTTGTGGGATATTCTCCTTCCCAACAGGAAGTTGCAAGAGGATCACCCACAGCAGAGCTGCTATATAGCTCCTCCCCTCACTGTCATATCCAGTCATTCTCTTGCAACTCTCAACAAAGATGGACGTAGTAAGAGGAGAGTGGTGTATTATAGTTAGTTTTTTAACTTCAATCAAAAGTTTGTTATTTTTAAATGGTACCGGAGTGTACTGTTTCATCTCAGGCAGCATTAGAAGAAGAATCTGCCTGTGATTTCTATGATCTTAGCAGAAGTAACTAAGATCCATTGCTGTTCTCACATATTCTGAGGAGTGAGGTAACTTCAGAGAGGGAATGGCGTGCAGGTTTTCCTGCAATAAGGTATGTGCAGTTAATATTTTTCTAGGGATGGAATTTGCTAGAAAATGCTGCTGATACCGGATTAATGTAAGTAAAGCCTTAAATGCAGTGATAGCGACTGGTATCAGGCTTATTAATAGAGATACATACTCTTATAAAAGTGTAATATAAAACGTTTGCTGGCATGTTTAATTGTTTTTATATATGTTTGGTGACAAAACTTATTGGGGCCTAGTTTTTTTCCACATGGCTGTTTTGATTTTTGCCTAGAAACAGTTCCTGAGGCTTTCCACTGTTGCAATATGAGTGGGAAGGGCCTATTTTAGTGCTTTTCTGTGCAGATAAAAATACTGACAGAGACATTCAGCTTCTTCCTGCATGATCCAGGACATCTCTGAAGGGCTCAAAAGGCTTCAAAGTCGTGTTTGAGGAAGGTAAAAAGCCACAGTAGACTGTGGCAGTTGTTGTGACTGTGTTTAAAAAACATTTTTGTCATTTATTATTCTGTTTTTGTTATTAAGGGGTTAATCATCCATTTGCAAGTGGGTGCAATGCTCTGCTGACTTGTTACATACACTGTAAAAATTTTGTTAGTGTAACTGCCTTTTTTCACTGTTATTTAAAATTTTGTCAAAATTTGTTTCTCTTAAAGGCACAGTAACGTTTTTTATATTGCTTGTTAACTTGCTTTAAAGTGTTTTCCAAGCTTGCTAGTCTCATTGCTAGTCTGTACAATCATGTCTGAAACAGAGGATACTTGTTCATTATGTTTAAAAGCCATGGTGGAGCCCCATAGGAGAATGTGTACTAAATGTATTGATTTCACCTTAAACAGTAAAGATCAGTCTTTATCTATAAAAGAATTGTCACCAGAGGGGTCTGTCGAGGGGGAAGTTATGCCGACTAACTCTCACCACGTGTCGGACCCTTCGCCTCCCGCTCAAGGGACGCACGCTAATATGGCGCCAAGTACATCAGGGACGCCCATAGCGATTACTTTGCAGGATATGGCTGCAATCATGAATAATACCCTGTCAAAGGTATTATCCAGATTGCCTGAATTGAGAGGCAAGCGCGATAGCTCTGGGGTTAGACGAGATACAGAGCGCGTAGATGCTGTAAGAGCCATGTCTGATACTGCGTCACAATATGCAGAACCTGAGGACGGGGAGCTTCAGTCTGTGGGTGACGTCTCTGAATCGGGGAGACCTGATTCAGAGATTTCTAATTTTAAATTTAAGCTTGAGAACCTCCGTGTATTGCTTGGGGAGATATTAGCTGCTCTGAATGACTGTGACACAATTGCAGTGCCAGAGAAATTGTGTAGGCTGGATAAATACTTTGCAGTGCTGGTGAGAACTGATGTTTTTCCAATACCTAAAAGGCTTACAGAAATTATTAGTAAGGAGTGGGATAGGCCCGGTGTGCCCTTTCCCCCACCTCCTATATTTAGAAAAATGTTTCCAATAGATGCCACTACACGGGACTTATGGCAGACTGTCCCTAAGGTGGAGGGAGCAGTTTCTACTTTAGCAAAGCGTACCACTATCCCGGTTGAGGACAGTTGTGCTTTTTCAGATCCAATGGATAAAAAAATTAGAGGGTTACCTTAAGAAAATGTTTATTCAACAAGGTTTTATTTTACAGCCCCTTGCATGCATTGCACCTGTCACTGTTGCGGCGGCATTCTGGTTTGAGGCCCTGGGAGAGGCCATCCATACAGCTCCATTGACTGAAATTGTTGACAAGCTTAGAACTCTTAAGCTAGCTAACTCATTTGTTTCTGATGCCATTGTTCATTTGACTAAACTAACGGCTAAGAATTCCGGATTCGCCATCCAGGCGCGTAGGGTGCTATGGCTCAAATCCTGGTCAGCTGATGTGACTTCAAAGTCTAAATTACTCAACATTCCTTTCAAGGGGCAGACGTTATTCGGGCCTGGTTTGAAAGAAATTATTGCTGACATTACTGGAGGTAAGGGTCATACCCTTCCTCAGGACAGGGCCAAATCAAAGGCCAAACAGTCTAATTTTCGTGCCTTTCGAAATTTCAAGGCAGGTGCAGCATCAACTTCCTCTGCTTCAAAACAAGAGGGAACTTTTGCTCAATCCAAGCAGGCCTGGAAACCTAACCAGTCCTGGAACAAGGGCAGGCAGGCCAGAAAGCCTGCTGCTGCCTCTAAGACAGAATGAAGGAGCGGCCCCCTATCCGACAACGGATCTAGTAGGGGGCAGACTTTCTCTCTTCGCCCAGGCGTGGGCAAGAGATGTTCAGGATCCCTGGGCGTTGGAGATCATATCTCAGGGATATCTTCTGGACTTCAAAGCTTCTCCTCCACAAGGAAGATTTCACCTTTCAAGATTATCTGCAAACCAGATAAAGAAAAAGGCATTCCTAAGCTGCGTACAAGATCTCCTTGTAATGGGAGTGATCCATCCAGTTCCGCGGACGGAACAAGGACAGGGGTTTTATTCAAATCTGTTTGTGGTTCCCAAAAAAGAGGGAACCTTCAGACCAGTTTTGGATTTAAAGATCCTAAACAAATTCCTCAGAGTTCCGTCATTCAAGATGGAAACTATTCGAACCATTTTACCCATGATCCAAGAGGGTCAGTACATGACCACAGTGGACTTAAAGGATGCCTACCTTCACATTCCGATTCACAAGAATCATCATCAGTTCCTGAGGTTTGCCTTTCTAGACAGGCATTACCAATTTGTAGCTCTTCCATTCGGGTTGGCTACAGCCCCAAGAATTTTTACAAAGGTTCTGGGCTCACTTCTGGCGGTCCTAAGACCGCGAGGCATAGCGGTGGCTCCTTACCTGGACGATATCCTGATACAGGCGTCAAGCTTTCAAATTGCCAAATCTCCTACAGAGATAGTTCTGGCATTCCTGAGGTCACATGGGTGGAAAGTGAACGAAGAAAAGAGTTCTCTATCTCCTCTCACGAGGGTTTCCTTCCTAGGGACTCTAATAGATTCTGTAGAAATGAAAATTTACCTGACAGAGTCCAGGTTATCAAAACTTCTAAATGCTTGCCGTGTTCTTCACTCCATTCCGCGCCCCACGGTGGCTCAGTGCATGGAAGTAATCAGCTTAATGGTAGCGGCGATGGACATAGTGCCATTCGCGCGCCTGCATCTCAGACCGCTGCAATTATGCATGCTCAGTCAGTGGAATGGGGATTACACAGATTTGTCCCCTCTACTAAATCTGGATCAGGAAACCAGAGATTCTCTTCTCTGGTGGTTATCTCGGGCCCATCTGTCCAAGGGTATGACCTTTCGCAGACCAGATTGGACAATTGTAACAACAGATGCCAGCCTTCTAGGTTGGGGTGCAGTCTGGATCTCCCTGGGTTCATGGACTCAGGAGGAGAAACTCCTCCCAATAAATATTCTGGAGTTAAGAGCAATATTCAATGCTCTTCTGGCTTGGCCTCAGCTAGCAACACTGAGGTTCATCAGATTTCAGTCGGACAACATCACGACTGTGGCTTACATCAACCATCAAGGGGGAACCAGGAGTTCCCTAGCGATGTCAGAAGTCTCCAAGATAATTCGCTGGGCAGAGACTTACTCTTGCCACCTGTCAGCGATCCATATCCCAGGTGTAGAGAACTGGGAGGCGGATTTTCTAAGTCGTCAGACTTTTCATACTGGGGAATGCGAACTCCATCCGGAGGTGTTTGCTCAATTGATTCTCTTTTGGGGCAAACCAGAATTGGATCTCATGGCGTCTCGCCAGAACGCCAAGCTTCCTTGTTACGGATCCAGGTCCAGGGACCCACAAGCGGCACTTATAGATGCTCTAGCAGCGCCTTGGTTCTTCAACCTGGCTTATGTGTTTCCACCGTTTCCTCTGCTCCCTTGTCTGATTGCCAAAATCAAACAGGAAAGAGCATCGGTGATATTGATAGCGCCTGCGTGGCCACGCAGGACCTGGTATGCAGACCTAGTGGACATGTCATCCTTTCCACCATGGACTCTGCCTCTGAGACAAGACCTTCTAATACAAGGTCCTTTCAATCATCCGAATCTACTTTCTCTGAGACTGACTGCATGGAGATTGAACGCTTGATCCTATCAAAGCGTGGCTTCTCCGAGTCAGTAATTGATACCTTAATACAGGCACGAAAGCCTGTCACCAGGAAAATTTACCACAAGATATGGCGTAAATATCTTCATTGGTGTGAATCCAAGAATTTCTCATGGAGTAGGGTTAGGATTCCTAGGATATTGTCCTTCCTCCAAGAGGGTTTGCACAAAGGATTATCAGCTAGTTCTTTAAAGGGACAGATTTCTGCTCTGTCTATTCTTTTACACAAGCGTCTGGCAGAAGTTCCAGATGTTCAGGCATTTTTTCAGGCTTTAGTTAGAATTAAGCCTGTGTTTAAACCTGTTGCTCCTCCATGGAGCTTAAACTTGGTTCTTAAAGTTCTTCAAGGGGTTCCGTTTGAACCCCTTCATTCTATTGATATCAAACTTCTTTCATGGAAAGTTATTTTTCTGATGGCTATTTCCTCGGCTCGAAGAGTCTCTGAGTTATCTGCCTTACATTGTGATTCTCCTTATCTGATCTTTCATTCAGATAAAGTTGTTCTGCGTACAAAACCTGGGTTTTTACCTAAGGTTTTTTCTAACAAGAATATCAATCAAGAGATTGTTGTTCCATCATTATGTCCTAATCCTTCTTCAAAGAAGGAACGTCTTTTACATAATCTAGACGTAGTCCGTGCCTTGAAGTTTTACTTACAGGCTACTAAAGATTTTCGCCAAACATCTAACCTGTTTGTTGTTTACTCTGGACAGAGGAGAGGTCAGAAGGCCTCGGCAACCTCTCTTTCTTTTTGGCTTCGGAGTATAATCCGTTTAGCCTATGAGACTGCTGGACAGCAGCCTCCTGAAAGGATTACAGCTCATTCTACTAGAGCTGTGGCTTCCACCTGGGCCTTTAAAAATGAGGCCTCTGTTGAACAGATTTGCAAGGCTGCAACTTGGTCTTCCCTTCATACTTTTTCCAAATTTTACAAATTTGATACTTTTGCTTCTTCGGAGGCTGTTTTTGGGAGACAGGTTCTACAGGCAGTGGTTCCTTCCGTTTAAGTTCCTGCCTTGTCCCTCCCATCATCCGTGTAGTTTAGCTTTGGTATTGGTATCCCACAAGTAATGGATGATCCGTGGACTGGATACACTTAACAAGAGAAAACATAATTTATGCTTACCTGATAAATTTATTTCTCTTGTAGTGTATCCAGTCCACGGCCCGCCCTGTCCTTTTCAGGCAGGTCTAAATTTTAATTAAACTACAGTCACCACTGCACCCTATGGTTTCTCCTTTCTCGGCTTGTTTCGGTCAAATGACTGGATATGGCAGTGAGGGGAGGAGCTATATAGCAGCTCTGCTGTGGGTGATCCTCTTGCAACTTCCTGTTGGGAAGGAGAATATCCCACAAGTAATGGATGATCCGTGGACTGGATACACTACAAGAGAAATAAATTTATCAGGTAAGCATAAATTATGTTTTTCATGGTCCCAAAGAAGGAGGTAACTTTCCGCCCAATTCTGGACCTAAAGTGCTTAAACAAATTTCTCCGTGTCCCTTCCTTCAAGATGGAGACGATAAGGTCCATCCTTCCTTTAATTTAGGAAGGCCAGCTTATGACCACTATAGATCTAAAGGACACTTACCTTCATGTTCCAATCCACAGGGAACACTTTCAGTTCCTGAGGTTTGCATTCCTGGACCATCAATTCCAGTTCATTGCCCTTCTGTTTGGCCTAGCTACTGCTCCAAGAATCTTTACGAAGGTTCTGGGGGCTCTTCTAGCTGTTGCCAGAACTCAGGGCCAGAACGTTGCAAGGTAATTTCGGCATTTCTTGCCCTCCAGACCTCCTTGATTCCCTCTGTGGCTCAGTGTATGGAGGTGATTGGTCTCATGGTGTCCTGCATGGACATCATTCATTTTGTCAGGTTCCGTTTCAGACCTTTACAACTGTGCATGCTGAGGCAGTGGAACGGCGATCATTCAAATCTGTCTGAACAGATTGTATTAGACAGCCGGTCGAGAGAATCGATCTCTTGGTGGCTCTGTCCAGCTTCTCTGTCCCAAGGGACATGCTTCTTAAGACCATCCTGGGAGATTGTGACTACGGACGCAAGCCTATCCGCATGGGGAGCTATTTGGAGTGCCAGGAAGGCACAGGGGTTGTGGACTCAGGAGGAATCGTCCTTCCTGATCAATATTTTGGAACTACTGGCAATCGTCAAGGCCTTGAAGGCTTGGCCACTTCTGGGTTCGTCCCAGTTTATCAGAATGCAATCAGACAATATAACCTTGGTGGCAATATAACCACATTCCGGGTATGGACAACTGGGTAGCGGATTTTCTCAGCAGGCAATCCTTCCATCCAGGGGAATTGTCTCTCCATCCTGAGGTGTTTGCAGAGATATGCAGCAAGTGGGGATGCCGGAGATTGATCTCCATACCGTCTCAATACTATGCTACTCAGGTACGGGTCTAGGGATCCCCAACCGGATCTAATAGATGTACTAGCAGTGCCCTGGAGGTTCAAACTCATATATATTTTTCCTCCATTACCGCTTTTTCCTCGAGTAGTGGCCCGCATCAAGCAGGAGGGGGTATCAGTAATCCTGATTACTCCATCCTGGCCGCAAAGGACGTGGTTCGCGGATCTAGTGGGGATGTCCTCATCTCCTCCGTGGAAGTTACCTTGTCACAGAAACCTGCTGATACAAGGTCCATTTGTTCATCAAAATCTAGATTCTCTGAGGCTGACTGCGTGGAGATTGAACGCTTAGTCTTAGCCAAGAGAGGTTTCTCTGAGAGTGTCATTGATACTCTTATTCAAACTCATAAACAGTTACTTAGCGTATCTACCACAAGGTGTGGGGTACCCACTTATTCTGGTGTGAAGAGCGTGGTTTTTCCTGGCACAGAGTCAAGGTTGCCAGGATCTTATTTTTTCTCCAGGATGGGCTGGAGAAGGGCCTTTCTGCTCGTTCCCTGAGGGGGACAGATTTCGGCTCTGTCGGTTTTATTGCACAAGAGACTGGCGGAGCTACCAGACGTGCAGTCCTTTGTTAAGGCTCTGATTAGGATCAGACCTGTGTTTAGATCTGGGGCTCCTCTTTGGAGCCTAAATCTTGTTCTTCGGGTTTGGCAACAGGTTCCGTTTGAGCCTCTGCATTCCATTGACATAAAATTGTTATCTTGGAAGGTTCTCTTCTCGCGCAGAGTTTCTGAGATCTCTGCTTTGCAATGTGAGCTCCCTTATCTGATTTTTCATGCAGATAAGGCAGTTTTATGTACTAAATTAGGTTTTCTTCCTAAGGTTGCGTCAGATCACAACATCAATCAGGAGATTGTGGTTTACTTCACAATTTGGATGTGATTTGCGCCTTGAAGTTCTATCTTCAGACTACTAAGGATTTTAGATAATCTTCCTCTTTGTTTGTTGTCTATTCAGGGAAGTGTAAGGGGCAAAATGCTACTTCGATTTCCCTATCTTTTTGGTTAAGGAGTGGTGTCATCCGCTTAGCTTACTAGACAGTGGGACATTCTGAGAGGATAATGGCTCATTCCCCTAGCGCAGTGGCTTCCTCTTGGGCCTTTAAGAATGAGGCCTCTATGGATCAGATTTGTAAGGCGGCTACCTGGTCCTTCTTACATACTTTTTCAAAATTTTACAAGTTTGATGTTTTTGCTTCTGCTGAAGCAGCTTTCGGGAGAAAAGTTTTGCAGGCTGTGGTGACCTCAGAATAGGGTCCGCCTCTTCCTTTTTGTTCCCTCTCGTTATTCATTCAGTGTCTGTAGCTTGGGTATAGTTTTCCCAACAGTAAAGAATGAAGCCGTGGACTCTCCCTATCTTAAGAAGGAAAACATAATTTATGCTTACCAGATAAATTCCTTTCCTTCCGGATAGGGAGAGTCCACGGCCCCCACCCGTTTTTTTCTTGTCTATGTGCAGTCCCCTATTATTTATTTTATTCTTCTGGCACCATTTATACCCTAATGTTTCTCCTACTTTTCCTTGTTCCCTCGGCAGAATGACTGGGGTAATGAGGAAGTGGGAGGGATATTTAAGCCTTTGGCTGGGGTGTCTTTGCCTCCTCCTGGTGGCCAGGTGTTGTATTTCCCAACAGTAAGGAATAAAGCCGTGGACTCTCCCTATCCGTAAGAAAAGGAATTTATCTGGTAAGCATAAATTATGTTTTTGCGTGAGTTAACAGTGTTGACTCAGTATGATTCAGAAAGATTGTGATCACTTTGTTAAAGGGAAAAAATAACAGCCATTCCCATTTTTCCAACATTGAAAGTAAACAATGGAAAGATTGGAATTGCTCCCTTTGTGTTTGAATAGTTAGCTTTGTTTCCCTTTACAACAACACAAATACTTCTATACCTCTGTTTTTCATTAAGAATGAGTTATTGAAGTAAGATCTAATTTTGTGACCTTGTACCAACTAAAGGATGAATAAAGTATCTAAAATATTACATACATTTTAAAACTACGTAAAAAACTGATTGAGGAGTAACAAAACTAATTCAAACCTCACTACACATACAATCTATATAGGATGGTTTTTGAGGAAAGTATTTTAAAAGAGTAACGATTTTTATGCTCGGGCAGTTTTTGCATTATTAGGATATCTGCAACTATTCATTTGCTCAGAGAAAAAGGGATCTATGAAACTGACACCATCTGTAAGGCTAGTAAGTTGCTTCTTGGTGAATATTATTATTTTGATTACTTGATAAGGACATTAAGGGCTAGATTACAAGCGGAGCGCTAAATTATCTTGCATTTGCCTTTTTATGGGCCCGCAATAAATAACCAGCCATTACAAGTAATGGCTGGTTATAGCTACCGCAAACTCGCAATAGCAATTAGCGCTCAGAAAACTATCCAGAGATTTGATCTCTGGTTAATTTTCTATAAATGCCCCTAATGCCCTCAAAATAGAGGGCATTATATTTTTTTATTAAAAAAAAATTAGCTTTTTTTTAATAAAGAATAACTGCACTAGGCAGCTTTGGGACAATAAATTTAGTAGAAAAAAAAACGGCACTGAAAAAAGCCTTTACATTGCAGTCTATGGGAACTGTGTGTTCCGTGCAAATATATATGTATATGACTATATACGTATATATTTATGTGTATATATATATATATATATATATATATATATATATATATATATATATATACAAAACACGGAAGGGAACTGCACTCTCATACCGGACCAGGTACACATCCTATGACCCTGCAACATGCTCAGCCCTGGGTGCCACTGGCACTCACAGGAAGCTGTGCTGTCCCCAGAGCCACAAGCAGTTAACCCCAGACAGGTCTGGGTGCAAGAACCATAGGGAAAATTACAAAACAAATTAATACAACACACAGAGAAAACCCAGCACTCACTTACAAGCTCTCAGCTAAGATTTA
Source organism: Bombina bombina (assembly GCF_027579735.1). Classification (NCBI taxonomy): domain Eukaryota; kingdom Metazoa; phylum Chordata; class Amphibia; order Anura; family Bombinatoridae; genus Bombina; species Bombina bombina. The sequence goes on from NC_069507.1 coordinate 98,478,061, forward strand.
AAAGCAAAAATGGAAAGGTTAGTCACCGCATCTGGCCAAATGGGACAAGCTCAGGTACCACGTCAAGGTCCTCTCCAATACCTGAGACCCTAAAACAGCCACACAATGCAAGCTTTCAAATCCAAACAAACTGAAAACAAAAAAAGGGTGCACAGGAATATGTAATCACCCTAGACATATACAAAACACGGAAGGGAACTGCACTCTCATACCGGACCGGGTACACATCCTATGACCCTGCAACATGCTCAGCCCTGGGTGCCACTGGCACTCACAGGAAGCTGTGCTGTCCCCAGAGCCACAAGCAGTTAACCCCAGACAGGTCTGGGTGCAAGAACCATAGGGAAAATTACAAAACAAATTAATACAACACGTTTTAGGGTCTCAGGTATTGGAGAGGACCTTGACGTGGTACCTGAGCTTGTCCCATTTGGCCAGATGCGATGACTAACCTTTCCATTTTTGCTTTTAAATCTTAGCTGAGAGCTTGTAAGTGAGTGCTGGGTTTTCTCTGTGTGTTGTATTAATTTGTTTTGTAATTTTCCCTATGGTTCTTGCCCCCAGACCTGTCTGGGGTTAACTGCTTGTGGCTCTGGGGACAGCACAGCTTCCTGTGAGTGCCAGTGGCACCCAGGGCTGAGCATGTTGCAGGGTCATAGGATGTGTACCCGGTCCGGTATGAGAGTGCAGTTCCCTTCCGTGTTTTGTATATGTCTAGGGTGATTACATATTCCTGTGCACCCTTTTTTTGTTTTCAGTTTGTTTGGATTTGAAAGCTTGCATTGTGTGGCTGTTTTAGGGTCTCAGGTATTGGAGAGGACCTTGACGTGGTACCTGAGCTTGTCCCATTTGGCCAGATGCGGTGACTAACCTTTCCATTTTTGCTTTTAAATCTTAGCTGAGAGCTTGTAAGTGAGTGCTGGGTTTTCTCTGTGTGTTATATATATATATATATATATATATATATATATGCACATATTAACACATAAATATATATGTACCTATACTTATATATTTACAAATTGCTGCAATCGCTGCGCTACTTACCCGCTTTGCTGCGCAAGGTTCTCATGCGAGTTTGCATTGCTATGAACTTGTAATACCAGTGCACATTAGCGTGCGCTGGTATTACTAAGTGGAGCACTAATATCGCTTTCAAGTAATCTGGCCCTAAACCTTCTATGTTTGTAAACTGGGGCCTTATAATAGAGTTCTAGTGCAGTGTTTCAAAATCAGCAGTCCTCACATACCCCCAACAGGCCAGGTTTTCATTACAGCTGAGCTAGAGCACAGGTGAAATAATCAGCTGATCAGTAACCATGGTTATTAGTCTGCTATTATCCATCAGCTGATTATTTCATCTGTTCTATAGTTCAGCTTTAATGGACTGTTAGGCGTACTTGAGGACCGCGGTTGAGAAACACTGCTTTAGTGTATGGAGGCGTCAAATTGTTACTGTTATTAGGTCACAGGTCCACACATTGGAAAGAGGAGGATTGTATATTTCAGATAAGGTAAATACTGTTGGAGTCTCTGTGACAATGTTATGTTTAAAGTGACATGAAACCCAACATTTTTCTTTCATGATTCACATAGCGCATACAACTTTAAACAACTTTCCAATTTATTTCTATTTGCTTCATTCTCTTGGTATCCTTTGTCGAAGGAGCAGCAAAGCACAAATAGGAACTAGCTAAAAATAGGTGAGCCATTGACAACAGGCCTATGTCCGCAGCTACCAGTCAGCAGCTAGCTCCCAGCAGTACATACCTGCCCTTGAACCTATCTAGGTATGCTTTTCAACAAAGGATACCATGAAATTGCAGCAAATTAGATAACATGAGTGCACTGGGAAGTTGTTTAAAATGTTGTGCTCTTTGATATCAAGAAATAAACTTTTTGAGTTCCATGTCCCTTTAAGATCAAAGGACCATTAAATATTGCATAATCAACCAATGCATAATAAGAAGACAATTCCATTTCCCTTCCCCCTGCACCATGTGACAGCCATCAGCCAATTACAAAATTCATATACCTGCCCACAGTGAATTCTTGTTGATCACAAGATTACAGTAAAGCAAAGTTATGATGTTGATTGGCTGTGCCTTTTTTTTACTATGCCGGCTAAAGGATAAAGCAGAGCAGTTGCTTGTGTGAGTTGATATTAATCTAATGCAGAAACAGGTATAAATCTTACTACATTTTCTTTCTCACAGTTTCATCAACGATAAATGAGTGTGAACAAACATGTCCGCCACCTCTGAGGTGACGGAGAGGGTAAGAAGCAGCATTTGAAAGACCAAAGTGTTAATAAAATATAGTAACAATACTCACGGCAACCAGCTAGTTCAACTCCAGTCAGGCAACGCCTCTTATATTCACAAGTTGAGCGCACACCAGCATATTGGAGCAGTCACAAGGATAAAAACTCAAATATTTATTGAAATGCAGCTTTATTCAAAATGGCTGTTTCAACACCCATATAATAACAAATGCAAACACTTCTATTGTTATTATTATTTCTTTATAAAGCGCCAACATTTTACCCAGCATTATGCAAAGGTACATTACAACCATAATATAAGATTGGGGGGCGCTCTGGAGACAAACAAATAAAGAGTGTTCGCTAAACAAATAAACAAAATGTGATCAAAGCAAAGTCAATAAAAGTTCATAATTCATCCAGGGCCAGGCTGCTCTTTGTGGGGGTATGGTCCAACTCCCAAAATCAGCAATCTGTAGGTCACAAACATAAACGGGGGCGATGCATGACCCAGCACAGTCAAATGATATAACAGTAATAGTGAATGCACTCACATGTGATGTTGCACCAGGAGTGAATGTAGGGTTTTCACTTCGGCCATGTTTTCCTAGACACTAACGAGTTACACATTCTGCAGGGTGTGTAGGGAGGAACATGTATTGTGCTGTCCGGGATCACTATCCATGTGCTGAGCAAGTGCGCGATACATGTTGCCCTTGCCACACCCTGCAGCATGTGTAACTCATAAGTGTCCAGGAAAACATGGCCGAGGTGGCAACCCTATGTGAATAGTGCAAATAAGGCAGACTTGATTCTCATAGTCATCCAGCAGACTGGTCTCCCACAATAAACCATCAATGCAGACAGCAACCTTCTGGCAACCTCTCTTGGGAGGGAGGGGGGGGGTTATGACTATAAAAATATAGCAAGTTTAGGATAAAACAACTTACATTTATTAAAACATTAAAAACAAGCAACACGTTTCTCAGCTCCATCGGCTGTTTTATCAGGTTTGCGCAAATAAGAATACAAACTTGCTATATATAACAAACAACATCATTAACCTTAATTACAGATGAGGCAAACCTGTGTGAGATATAATCTCTAAGCCTATCAAAAAGCATCCCTCCCCTAAAGCATGGTCATACAAAAAAAGTAAGATGGGTACACCAACGTAATGTCAACATTATCTTAATTGGATACAATACATAATTCATATACAAATATAGGTGTATCACATTGCATAAGTGCCCCATAGTTCTATATCAAAATATTTTATACAATAACCTGGTAAAACCCGGGGCAACATAGTTGGAAACATAACTACCAATGAATCCTAATGTGTCAGGGTTTTTCTTTGTTTTGTTTGCCATGTGCTGCTGGTAGCCATTTTACACACCTCTCTTCCTGACTATGGTGCATTGTGGGGGATGCTGCTCATTTCCTGCACTTCCTTTTATTGCCAGATTGGTGTGCATCATCCATGTGAGACAGGATGCAGTCTCAGAATTGGGATGTCATCACTTATTATTTAAAGGGCCTCTGTTCAGTATGCTTTGCCTTTGCGTTGTCTCAGACCTGTTTGTGAGAGTTCCTGTGTATTACCTGGCTGCCTGACGTCCTTCCTGGTTCCTGATCCCTGGCTTGTTCCTGACTCTGCTGTTTTCCTTGTTCCTGATTCCGGCTCGTCTGACTATTCGCTTTGGCTCCTGACTCGGCTCGTCTGACTACCAGCTCTGGTTTTGACTCCTGGCTTGTTATTTGACTTGTGGACTTTTTATTATTTTTTGCTATTAATAAAGGTGTGATTATTTTTGCACTTCTCGTCTCAGTCTGATTCCTGGCACCCTGACATAATGGCAGTAAATGAGATAGGATACTTGTATCAATATTGCTTAGTACGTTACCTCTTGATACAAGATCTGTTGCTCAGTATGCTATTGAGTTCCGTACGCTTGCTGCAGAGGTACGTTGGAACAATGAAGCCCTTGTTGCCGCCTTCTTTCATGGGCTCTCTGATGCGATTAAAGACGAAGTTGCTGCCAGAGATTTACCAGAGGATCTCGAGGCATTGGTGTCTTTTTTTATCCTAATTGACATCAGACTCAGAGAGAGGACCTCTTTCAAGGAGCGCTTGCGGAAGCCTCCTGTTCCGTTGTCTCTTACGTATTCGTTCCCACCCATGCCTCCCTCTCCTCCCATGTCTCCTAGTCCCGAGTCACCAGGTACTGCTGAGCCGATGCAGTTGGGATTCACGCGTCTCTCCGCTGCGGAGAGGGCCTTTAGGAGGAAGGAGGGGATCTGCCTCTATTGTGGGTTACAGGGCCACCTTTTGAAGTCTTGTCCTACACGGCCGGGAAACGCTCACACCTAAGGTCCTGTCGGGGGCAGACCTTGGGTGGTTTATCCTCGTCCCCGGAACCGCTTAAAGGGACAGTCTACACCAGAATTTTTATTGTTTTAAAAGATAGATAATCCCTTTATTACCCATTTCCCAGTTTTGCATAACCAACACAGTTATAATAATATACTTTGAAACCTCTGTGATTATCTTGTATCTAAGCCTCTGCAAACTGCCCCTTTTTTCAGTTCTTTTGACAGACTTGCAGTCTAGCCAATCAGTGCCTGCTCCCAAATAACTTCTCGTGTACGAGCACAGTGTTATCTATATGAAATACGTGAACTAACACCCTCTAGTGGTGAAAAACTGTTAAAATGCAATCTGAAAGAGGTGGGCTTCAAGGTCTAAGAAATTAGCATATGAACCTCCTAGGTTAAGCTTTCAACTAAGAAATACCAAGAGAACAAAGCAAAATTGGTGATAAAAGTAAATTGGACAATTATTTAAAATTACATGCTCTATCTGAATCATTAAAGTTTATTTTGGCCTAGACTGTCCCTTTAAGGAGAAACCTTTGGTCACGATTGTCCTTTCCTGGGTGGACTCCTTCATAGTCACTCAGGCTCTTGTTGACTCCAGTGCTGCGGGCTATTTCATTGACAGTGCTTTTGTATCAAAGCACTCCATTCCTCTTTTGCCTCGGTCCATTCCGCTTGCTATTGAAGCCATTGATGGCAGGCCCCTTCAGCCCGCAGTCGTTACTCACAAAACTGCTCCATTGTCCATGGCTGTTGGGGCTATCCATTTTGAAACCCTCCAGTTCCAGGTGATGAACTCTCCGCATTTTCCGGTTGTTCTGGATTATCCCTGGCTCCAAAAGCACAATCCCAGTCTCGACTGGCGCAGGTCCGAAATTTTGTCGTGGTCCCCGCAATGTATTTCCACTTGTCTTCGGAAACCAGTTAAAGTCTTGTGCACGTCTTCGGTATCTCAATTGCAAAAGGAGTACCGAGAGTTCCTAGACGTTTTTGACAAGGTGCATGCCGGTACGTTGCCTCCTCACCGGTCTTACGATTGTGTCATAGACCTGCAACCCGGAGCCATTCCTCCTCGGGGCCGGGTGTACCCTCTGTCTGTTGCAGAGAATTGTGCTATGGAGGAGTGTGTTGCCAATGCTCTGTCGCGGGGGATTATCCGCAAATCCTGCTCTCCTGCAGGGGCTGGCTTCTTTGTGAAGAAAAAGGGTGGCGAGTTAAGACCATGCATCGATTATATGGGTCTTAATCGTCTTATTATTAAGAATGCTTACCCTATTCCGCTCATTACGGAACTCTTTGACTGCCTTAAGGGAGCTACGGTCTTTACTAAACTTGATTTGAAAGAAGCGTACAATCTGGTTAGGAATCGGAATAAGGAGGGCCACGAATGGAAAACAGCATTTAACACCAGGAGCGGGCACTATGAGTATCTTGTAATGCCCTTTGGCCTATGTAATGCTCCTGCCGTTTTTCAGGAATTTATTAATGATGTCCTACGAGATATGTTGCAACAGTGTGTTGTGGTGTACTTAGACGACATCCTCATACACTCACCCACACTTGAGGCTCATTGTTCTGATGTTACACAGGTTCTTCAGAGACTAAGTGAGAACGGCCTGTTTTGTAAACTCGAGAAATGTGAGTTCCATCAGACTCAAGTAACCTTCCTAGGTTATGTTATCTCCGTTGCAGGGTTCTCCATGGATCCTGACAAGTTATCTGCAGTTCTGCAGTGGCCTTGCCCAGTTGGTCTTCGGTCTATTCAACGTTTTTTGGGGTTCGCCAATTACTATAAAAAGTTTATTAAAAACTTTTCTTCCTTGGTCAAACCTATCACAGACATGACCCGTAAAGAGAATGATCCACTCCATTGGTCACCTACTGCCATTAAGACCTTTGATAGTCTTAAGACTGCCTTTGCTGCCGCTCCAGTTCTGGCTCATCCTAACCCTGTCCTGCCTTTCGTTCTTGAAGTCGATGCGTCTGAGACTGGAGTAGGTGCCCTCTTGTCTCAACGTCCTATGCCTGATGGTTCCTTGCATCCGTGTGGTTTCTTCTGTAACAAATTGTCTCCAGTGGAGTGCATTTATGAAATTGGTGTCAGAGAATTACTGGCCATAATTTTGGCACTCAAGTAATGGAGGCATCTTCTCGAGGGTACTATTGTGCCAGTGCTCATTCTTACTGACCACAAGACTTTAACTTATCTATCTGAAGCAAAACGTTTGTCGCCCCGACAGGCCAGATGGGCGCTATTTTTGTCTTGGTTTAATTATGTGGTCTCCTACCTGCCTTGTAGTAAGAATGTTAGGGCTGATGCCCTCTCTCGACAATTTTCGCCTTTGTCCAAGGAAGAGTCTGTACCTACTCCTGTTATACCTCCTGACCATATTTTGGCTACCATACATACTAATTTGACTTCTCCCTTGGGGGAGAAGATTCTGGCTGCACAAACCAATGCACCTCCTGAGAAACCTAGTGGTAAGTGTTTTGTTCCTGAGAATCTTCTAACTAAGCTTTTGCACACTTACCACTATCCTAAAGCCGCAGGTCACCCAGGCAAGAACCAAATGATTTGGTCTGTCACTTGACAATTCTGGTGGCCAGGTCTTCGTTCTGATGTTGCTGCGTATGTTGCTGTCATGCATACTCCTTTCTATATTAGCTCTGCCCCTTTAACTGCTTGGAACTACCATAAATACCTGCAATTCACACTCATTCATTGCTTGGTATTGTTTCTCTACTGGGACCAGTCCTGAGCTGCACACCTTTCCTGTAATTCCTGCAGCAACCGCTCACTGAGCTCTGTTCCTGTTACTTCCAAAGCAGAGCTGGGACCTGCTTCGCTTCCGGAATTGCGGCCTCTGTGACGTCACACGCCACTCTCCTGCCGAGACCGGCTGCTTCTAACCGCTTACCGCTGTCTATCCTACTTGCGGTTCCTCTCATAGCCAATCCTGCAAATTAGGAATTCAAGGTACCGGTACTTGGGGATATATCCTTGCTCATATTTACACACTTATATTTCTGCTTCACACACTTGCACTTATACCTAAGTTCACGCAGTTATTCCTGAACTCATGTTAAACAAGCATCCTCCATTATTTTTCTGTTTTGTGCACAAACATAAAATGAGCTTGTGTTTATTAACTACTCCTGCTAAAGAGGCTTAAGCATCTATTCACACTGCTGTTTAGTCTACTCCTGCATTCTATCAGCAATAGTGTTGTGCAGATGCTTATTATCATTATTTTTGTTTTCTTATTTTCTTCACATATTAACTGCTTCTTGTGTGTGTGCAAGGTTGCCACATATTACTTGTGTGTAATATCCGTGTGACACCCTGCTACACACTTAGCTACACCTATATTATTTATATACCTAATTGTCAGTAGCTGTGGTCCACTCTAACTCCTGTCTTTTTCTCAGACATTACAGAAATACCAAGCCTAAAACAAAATGGACCCAACTGATGTGAATACACACATACAAACACTAAGTAACAAAGTAGACATATTAACTGAAGGTCTTACTGCTTTAAAACTTGAAAATGATAATTTAAAAACCTATATCAAGGAGGTTGTGGATAGAAAACCTCCTCCCATAGAACCCCATATTAGTTCCCCTGAACCTTTCTCAGGAGATAGGAAGATGTTTAGGGAATTTAAAAATTCATGCTATTTACTTTTTACTCTTAAACCCTATACATATCCTACCGATAGGGTAAAAGTTATGACTACCATCTCCTACCTGAGGGCAGAGCCAAGGGCATGGGCAAATAGTTTCCTGGAGCACAATGATGACATTCTTAACTCCTTAGACTCTTTCTTCTCTGCCTTATCACAACTTTATGAGGACCCCTTTAAGCAGCAAACAGCTGAAAATGCCATGAGGTCCCTAAGGCAGAGAAAGAGAGATGTAGAAGAATATATAGCGGAATTCAAGAGGTGGGCTCCTGACACCCAATGGAACAACTTGTCTCTCCGAAACCAATTCCGGTTAGGGTTGTCAGATGCAGTTAAGGACGAGTTATCTCGTACCCAAATACCTCCCACTCTGGAACTACTTATAGACCTATGTATATGCATTGACAGACGGCTTAGGGAAAGACATCACGAACGGTCTAGCCATGATTCATTCTCTAGGCCCAGGCTCACAAACAATCCACCCAGTACACACTCAAAACCCCCTCCAGAACCTATGGATATCGCCTTCTTAAGGGGACCCCTAAGTTCCCAGGAAAAGACAAGACGTCGCACCCATAACCTGTGCATGTACTGTGCCTCTGAAGAGCATGGGATAAGAGAGTGCCCCAACCTCACCCGCCAAAGAAAGGGTAAGCTGTTGACTCACTATCATTCAATTAAGACTGTCCTCAAATGTAACCAGTATTGTAAAACCACTCTTGTTTTACAGTGGGATCAAACACGGGTGACCATCTCAGGGATTATTGACTCCGGAGCCTCCCTCTCTTACATTGATAAAAGTTTTTGTGAAACTAATAAAATTCCCTTGCACAAGAAACTGTCTCCTGTTCATTTGAGAGGAATAGATGGTGAGGTCTTGTCCACAGGACCTGTTCTGTTTGAGACAATTCCTATTTTAATGTCAACAGAGTGTCACCATAGGGAATATATAAAATTCGATGTCATTACTTCACCTGACTTCCCCTTAATTCTAGGGCTACAATGGCTCAGGCAACATGATCCTACCATCACTTGGTCATCCCTCTCTTTACAGTTTACTTCAGATTACTGCAAGACCACTTGTTACCCTCAATTGCTACTTCAACCATCACCCGAAGGTGTAGAAACAAAGGTGCCCCCTGATTATGAAGATTTTTCCGATGTGTTCAGTAAGAAACAATCAGAAAATCTTCCACCACACAGGCCGTATGACTGCCCAATCGATCTCCTTCCAGGGGCGGCTATTCCTTGTGGGCACATTTTCCCTCTGTCTAAACCAGAACTGTTACACCTTAGATCCTACATCGAAGAAAACCTTAAAAAAGGTTTTATAAGACCTTCAACCTCTCCTGCAGCAGCAGGGATTTTCTTTGTTAAAAACAAAGATGCCTCCTTAAGACCTATTGTCGATTACAGGCAGTTAAACAAGGTTACTATAAAAAACCGCTACCCCTTACCCCTTATCAGTGAATTAATTGAGCGTCTAGAAGGTTCCAAAATCTTCACCAAGTTAGACCTCAGGGGAGCCTACAACTTGATTAGGATGAGGGCAGGAGACGAATGGCTGACTGCATTTCGTACCCGTTATGGGTTATACGAGTATGTAGTCATGCCATTCGGTCTCTGTAACGCTCCTGCCACCTTCCAACATCTCATAAATGACATTTTCAAGGATGTCCTGGATACCTACGTAGTCATTTACCTCGACGACATTTTAATATACTCCAAATCTCTAGCAGACCACAAAATCCATGTCCGCCAGGTATTGACTAGACTCAGAAGTAACTCTTTATACGTAAAAGCAGAAAAATGCATCTTTCATGCCAGCAGTATACCATTCCTTGGATATATTATATCTGATAAGGGTATACGTATGGATGATACTAAAATAAAATCTGTAGTGAATTGGCCTGTCCCTACTTCAAGAAAACAAGTTCAAAGTTTTCTTGGATTCGCCAATTTTTACAGAAAATTTATTAAAAATTACTCCTCTCTTGCTAAACCTCTTATTGATCTCACAAAGCAAAATACAAAATTCTCCTGGTCTACTGTCGCTCAAGATGCTTTTGATTTACTGAAATCACGATTTACATCTGCTCCCATTTTGCGCTACCCAAACCCAGAACTTCCTTATACACTTGAAGTAGACGCTTCTGATTTTGCATTTGGTGCCATCCTTTCACAACGACAATCATTGCAACAACCATTACATCCTGTAGCTTACTATTCTCGTACTCTAACAACAGCAGAAAGAAATTATCCAATTGGCGAAAAGGAACTCCTGGCTATTAAGGCTGCATTCGAGCAATGGAGACACCTACTGGAAGGTGTTACAACGCCAACCATAGTTTATACTGATCATCGAAACTTACAATTCCTAAAATCCACAAGAACGCTTTCGGCTCGCCAAGTTCGCTGGAATTTATTCTTTTCACGCTTCAATTTCCTCATTACCTACAGACCTGCCAGGAAAAATGGGAAGGCAGATGCCCTATCTCGACTTCCACAACCACCTCTGGACAATACCACAACCCAACATGTCATTCCCGAGGAAAACTTTCTTCTATTCATGGTTGATTCTGGACCTCTGTTAAAATCTGAACAAATGAAGGATTCCTCCAAACCTGAACATCTTCTAACAATTAACAACCAAGGACTTTATTGTTATGGGAACAAACTATATCTTCCACCTTCTCTACGTGAACAATTACTCAAATCCGCTCACGACTCATCTCTAGGGGGACATTGTGGAGTAACCAAAACTAAGGAATTAGTACAGCGATCTTACTGGTGGCCAACATTATTAACTGATGTGACACAGTTCATTAACTCCTGCCCCACTTGTACCATATCCAAAAGAAACAAAAGACCACCTTATGGACTTCTTCTATCAATTCCTACACCTGATAGACCCTGGCAAGAAATTGCATTAGATTACATTGTGGATTTACCCATTTCTGGAAATAACACCACTATATTAGTTGTAGTGGATTTGTTCAGTAAAATGATTCATCTTATACCTTACCACAAGCTCCCCACTGCAGCTGAAACCATACAACTACTTCTAAAAAATGTCATCAGGCTACATGGCCTGCCTAAGAAAATCCTGACCGATCGAGGGTCCCAATTCACCAGCGCCCTGTGGTCTGCCTTCTGCAAACAATTTTCCATTGATAAGTCCCTTTCATCATCCTACCATCCACAGACGAATGGACAGACAGAACGTTGTAACCAATGGGTAGAACAGTTCCTAAGGACCTATTGTCATACGAATCAACATTCCTGGTCCCAAGTACTACATTTCGCTGAATTCGTCTTTAATAATACTCTACATTCTACGACTAAACAGACACCCTTCTATGTCAATTATGGGTTCCATCCTTCTTTCCAATGGTTGCCTGAACTGGTATCAGATCATTCCCATATTTCAGACTTAGCTTCCACCATCACTTCAAATTTCGTTTCTGTTAAACAAGCAATAGATGATGCAAAGATCATACAAAAAAAATATTACGACCGACGCCGCACTCCACCACCTACATACAAACCAGGAGATCTTGTATGGCTGTCCACAAAAAATCTACGCTTGTCTACTCTTTCACCACTCTTCATCGGACCATTCCCTATCCAGCGGATCATCAACTGCAACGCTGTTCGTCTTACGTTACCTACTACACTCAGGATTCATCCCACCTTTCATGTAACATTGCTCAAACCTTACCGGACCCTACGTACCCAACCTACAGATACCACTCTACCCCCTGTTTCCATAGACCCCAACATGGAATATGAAGTTGAGGATATTCTGGATGCTAGACGTTTCAGGGGTGATCTTCAATATCTCATCAAATGGAAGGGATACTCTAGTGAACACAACTCCTGGGAGCCATCCACCAACATCTCAGCTCCCAGATTAATTTCCAGATTCCATCAAAGACACCCTGAACGTCCAAGACTTTGAGCATCGGAGCTGCTCCTGGAGGGGGGTGTTCTGTCATGCATACTCCTTTCTATATTAGCTCTGCCCCTTTAACTGCTTGGAACTACCATAAATACCTGCAATTCACACTCATTCATTGCTTGGTATTGTTTCTCTACTGGGACCAGTCCTGAGCTGCACACCTTTCCTGTAATTCCTGCAGCAACCGCTCACTGAGCTCTGTTCCTGTTACTTCCAAAGCAGAGCTGGGACCTGCTTCGCTTCCGGAATTGCGGCCTCTGTGACGTCACACGCCACTCTCCTGCCGAGACCGGCTGCTTCTAACCGCTTACCGCTGTCTATCCTACTTGCGGTTCCTCTCATAGCCAATCCTGCAAATTAGGAATTCAAGGTACCGGTACTTGGGGATATATCCTTGCTCATATTTACACACTTATATTTCTGCTTCACACACTTGCACTTATACCTAAGTTCACGCAGTTATTCCTGAACTCATGTTAAACAAGCATCCTCCATTATTTTTCTGTTTTGTGCACAAACATAAAATGAGCTTGTGTTTATTAACTACTCCTGCTAAAGAGGCTTAAGCATCTATTCACACTGCTGTTTAGTCTACTCCTGCATTCTATCAGCAATAGTGTTGTGCAGATGCTTATTATCATTATTTTTGTTTTCTTATTTTCTTCACATATTAACTGCTTCTTGTGTGTGTGCTAGGTTGCCACATATTACTTGTGTGTAATATCCGTGTGACACCCTGCTACACACTTAGCTACACCTATATTATTTATATACCTAATTGTCAGTAGCTGTGGTCCACTCTAACTCCTGTCTTTTTCTCAGACATTACAGTTGCCTCCTGCTCAGTTTGTGCACAGAATAAGACTCCTCGACTTCTTCCTGTGGGTCTTCTTCAACCTATTGCTAATGGTGAGCGTCCTTGGACACATCTTTCCATGGACTTCATTGTCGAGCTCCCTGTTTCCAATCGCAATACCGTTATCCTTATGGTGGTTGACCGTTTTTCTAAAATGTCACATTGCATTCCCTTGATTAAGCTGCCTACCGCTCAGGAGCTTGCTTAAATTTTTGCCCAGGAGGTCTTCCGTTTATATGGGTTACCCAAGGAGATAGTTGCGGACCGGGGTAGCCAGTTTGTCTCCAGATTTTGGCGTTCCTTTATGCTCAAATGGGGATCCAGCTTTCCTTCTCCTCTGCATATCACCCTCAATCCAATGGGGCTGCTGAACAGTCTAATCAAGCTCTGGAACAGTTTCTCAGTTGCTATGTCTCAGATCACCACAATAATTGGTCTGAACTGTTACCTTGGGCAGAGTTTGCTCGTAATAGTGCTATTAATGCTTCCTCCAAGTTATCCCCGTTCATGGCGAATTATGGGTTTCAACCATCCTTGTTGCCCGATTCATTCATGTCTCAGGGTATTCCGGCTTTGGAGGAGCATCTCCGGCTACTCCGTTCCACGTGGGTGCAGATTCAGGATTGCCTTCATCGTTCTATGCAGCGCCAAAAGTTCCAGGCTGATCGTAGGCGTCTGCCTGCACCTTCCTACCAGGTTGGTGAGAGAGTTTGGCTGTCCTCCCGCAACTTGAACCTTTGTGTGCCTTCTAATAAATTGGCTCCCCGTTATGTTGGTCCTTTTCAAATATTCAGACGGGGTAATCCTGTGGCCTACGCTCTTGACCTTCCTCTTGCTATGCGCATCTCCAATGTTTTTCATGTCTCCCTCTTGAAACCATTGGTTTGTAATCAGTTTACCACTGTGTTGCTTCATCCCTATCCTATCTTTGTTGACAACCATGAGGAGTATGAGGTCAGCAGCATTATTGACTCTCGTATGTCCAGGGGCCGTGTACAGTATTTAGTTCACTGGAGGGGCTACAGTCCGGAGGAGCGTTCTTGGGTTCCCTCCTCTGATGTTCATGCTCCCGCCCTCCTCCGTGCCTTCCATGCCCGTTTCCCCAATAAGCCTTTTGTCCTCCCACGGGGGAGGGGTCGTTGTGTTGAGGGTACTGTCAGGGTTTTTCCCTGTTTTGTTTGCCATGTGCTGCTGGCAGCCATTTTACTCACCTCTCTTCCTGACTATGGCGCATTGTGGGGGATGCTGCTCATTTCCTGCACTTCCTTTTATTGCCAGACTGGTGTGCACCATCCATGTGAGACAGGATGCAGTCTCAGAATTGTGATGTCATCACTTATTATTTAAAGGGCCTCTGTTAAGTATGCTTTGCGTTGTCTCAGACCTGTTTGTGAGAGTTCCTGTGTATTACCTGGCTGCCTGACGTCCTTCCTGGTTCCTGATCCCTGGCTTGTTCCTGAATCTGCTGTTTTCCTTGTTCCTGATTCCGGCTCGATTGACTATTCGCTTTGGCTCCTGACTCGGCTCGTCTGACTACCAGCTCTGGTTTTGACTCCTGGCTTGTTATTTGACTTGTGGACTGTTTATTATTTTTTGCTATTAATAAAGGTGTGATTATTTTTGCACTTCTCGTCTCAGTCTGATTCCTGGCACCCTGACATAATGGCAGTAAATGAGATAGGATACTTGTATCAATATTGCTTAGTACGTTACCTCTTGATATAAACTTGCATGTGTAATTCTGTGAATGAAAATCTTCACTATGTAATATGTCACTGAGGAAGTGAATAAGGACTGTGTGTAGGGTATGCTGCATGCATCATAATTAGTTGCCTCCTACATGAAAAGAACTACCCAATCGTGTAGGTGAAATGATTTCTAAACACTGCCTATAGTGTGACGCATCTAGCATCGGGCATTACCAATACATTAAAAAACTTACAATGAGACATTATAGGCAAAATTTATCATTAGGCGAATGCAGTCTCAAATTAAGAGTCCTGCAAATGATATTTATAAAGCAGCGGTTTAAGCCGTTGCTTTGTAAACTCTCTTGCCAATTTGGAGCTGAAGGATGAAAATAGCACCCAGATTCATTCAACTGGGGTAATTGACAAGCCCTACTCTCAAGCAATTGGTTGCGTGAGGGTAGGCGGGCAGACTTGCACAAGCATTCGCCCATGCAATGTTAAATATAGGGAATCAAATGCGCCACGCAATCTGCGATCAAATTCTCACTTGCAGATTGATAAAGCTTGCCCTATGTAGGACTATACAATGTACAATACTTGACTTACATTGGCAAACAAAAGGAGAGGAGTGCCCTGCTCTTGAGCTCAATCAGTTGTAGATACATTTATATACAAAGTGAGCGACAGATAGGCTCTGATGTTTAAAATCTAAAGTGCTCCAAAAAGACCTATATGTTGGAAAACCCAAATTGGTTATTGTAGCAACAGTATATATACACCTGTTATACTAATCATAAAAAAAAACTATAAAATACAATCTCTATCTATCTCTCTATCCATCTCTCTATCTATCTCTCTCTCTCTCTCTCTATATATATATATATATATATATATATATATATATATATATATATATATATATATATATATATATATAGTGGGCCCACTTGTAGCAATATATATATATATCCACATAGAGGACGATCCTATATGAGTATTCAAAGTCCCAAATTATGGCAAATAGTTCCAAGAGATAGCTAGCAATCAGAACGAAAGGGCCCAATCGATCATAGCAGTGGGAGATAATGTAGAGAGGGCTACTTTCTAAATCACATATGTAGCTAACGTGAGAGATCAGCTGGGGTTTTTTTCAGCGACGGTCAAGACACTCAATAAGTAGGCATAACATCTCTGCAGTTATAATTCCAACACCTCCAAGAATTTAGGGCTACAAAATGAACGCCTACCTTACCAGGTGCATAATATCGTAAACTGTTCATGAGACAATAGTTACACAGTCAATCACTGCTCCTACCTTAATTGTAGTGTTTCTCGTCACACTCGGCGTGCTTGTATTACCTTTTGAGGCAAAGTTTGCAACTCCTAATTCCCAGCTTGTATTCCTCACAGCCCACTGTCGTCCATCTAGTATGCAGTATGATGAGCGTAGGATTGGGGAGTGAGTACCCTTATCTCCACCACTGTTATGGTATCCGGTGGTTCATAATTTTACTCCACCTCTTTTCTTGTTTTAGTTACATTAACTATTCATACTCCCTCCTTACACTATGTGCCCTGATGTCTATTGATTTAATCAGGACACATAAATAAGTTGGTTAATTTATATATAAGGTGGTGCGGCTCAACGTGTAATTATTAGGGATGGGCAAATGTTTTGCAACATTCGAAAAATGAAACTAATTTTAACACAATCGTTCGTTCGAATCGAATTTGGAATGTTTACATAACATTCTAACATTCGATTTTCGAATGTTCGGTTTCGAATTTTACGATTACATTCGAAAATATTAGTTTCGAAAAATTTGAATTTATATTTGTAATAGCATTTCTAATGCTTTCTTTAAATGTAATATTCAAATTATGCAATATTCGAATTCCAAAAATTCGAATTTATATGTTTGTAATAGTATTTCTAATGCTTTCTTTAAATGTAATATTCAAATTATGCAATATTCTATATAGAAACATTCTAAAAGATATATTTGTATTTATTATGTATCAATTTACTAGATTCCTGCCCTACCACATGAACTTTTGAACTTCTGACTAGTATTTGTTAAATAGATTGTTAAATTCGAAATTTCGAATGTGGACATTCAATATAATTATAAACATTCAAATTCGAAAGTGACATTCGAAAACTGTAAATAGCATTCGATTATAGAATTTTTAAGAATATTCGTTGTTATCAACATTCGAATTTATAATTCGAATTGCTGTAAAAACATTCGTTCTAACATTCGAATTTGGAAATTTACACATTCGCCCATCCCTGGTAATTATATATAATGTTCTTATTAAAAGTTATTGTAATAATAATAGAAATGCTTGATTCGCTATGAACAACATTGATTTCATTATGAATATTATTATTATTATCGGTTATTTGTAGAGCGCCAACAGACTCCGCAGCGCTAATTACACATATTTACACAAAATCTGTCAAAGTTCTTTTTCAGTTAACTTTCAGCTTTAGGGATTAACATTTTGCTTGTTTACTGTGTCTGTTGTTTGTATTCATTACTCAGCTTACGTACTCTCTTTGGATTTATATTGCTGAAAAATCAGCCTTTTGTGTAGTTGAGTTGCACAAATTGGAAATAGAAGGAATACAGTCTAGAATTTAGCTTAATAAGAATGTGATGTAGTTTAAAAACAGGACTTGGGTATCTCCTCTTTCTCAATGGATATAACTACCTGCTATTTTATTGCCTGTAAGCTTTTTACTGTTAAAGTAAATTGCATGCTATTATTTTATGGAATACCAGAGTCCCTTTGTCATTCTTTGTTTTCTGCCGTTGTGCAATGCTAAATCCATATTGACATTACATTGGGATCGAGGTACCACTAGGGAGAGACAACAGACGTTTACTTAAGCAGAGCTAGAATAGCTAGAGAACTGTTACGTGTGATGCATTTTAGTTAAACGTGTACTGTCTTTTCTAGTTTTAAAGTATAAATAAAAATAGATTGTTCTCTTATGGGAAAAAAAATGGAATGCGCTGAGTAGTATATTCTCAAGTAAAGGATTTGAAAGCTAGTTTTTAAATGCCATTCAGTGTATTTAATAGAAAAGCACATACTTCAGTTTGTAAAAAAAAATGATTATGTTAAGTTTATGCTGCATAAAGGCACACTAAACCCACATTTTTTTCTTTCATGATTCAGATAGAGCATGCAATTTTAGCCACCAATCAGCAAGCTCTATCCAGGGTCTGAACCAAAAATGGTCCGACTCCTTAGCTTAGGTTACTTTTTCAAATAAAGATAGCAAGAAAACGAAGAAAAAATGATAATGGGAGTAAATTAGAAAGTTGCTTAAAATTGTATGCTCTATCTGAAGCATAAAAGAAAAATATTCGGTTAAGTATCCCTTAAATTTAGCATGAAACAATTTTTTTCCTTTCATGATTCAGATAGAACATAAAATTTTAATCAGTTCCAATTTACTTCTATTTTCTAATTTGATTCATTCTTTGTTTGAAGGCATACCTTGGTAGGCTCAGGAGCAGCAATGCACTACTAGGAACTAGCTGCTGATTGGTGGTAACACATATTTGTTTCATGTCCCTCTTGTTATTGGCTCACCAAATGTGTTCTGCTAATTGCATTGCTCCTTCCACAAAAGATACCAAGAGAATGAAGCAAATTTGGCAATAGAAATAAATTGGAAAGTGGTTTAAAATTGTATACTCTGTGTGAAGCATGAATGAAAAATAGTAGGCGCCATGTCTCTTTAATGTGCATGCAACTCAGTAACCTTTTGGGCATAGGTCACATGCACACACATTTATAGAGTAGCAGTAACATTACATTGGCACTCTAAGCAATGACACAAAGGGAGTGTGCTTATACTCATGCTACTGCACAAATGCAGGGTGTGCTCCTTAAATCGTTGAGTCTTCCCATATTGACTCACCTGAGATGATTGACAAGCCCAGCTCTCATGCAGTTGGCTGTGCAAGATCAGGCGGAGAACAAATAAACACTTGTGTAATGATAAATGCGGGTCTGGCTGAGAATCTTGTCCACCCACAGAATTATAAATAACCCCCAAGGTCTCTAATGGTATTGAAATGCTTTGCTGTTCATTTCAATTATAGGTTTAATTTCTTTCTATCAGGAAATGAAAAGTGTGACCTGGTTGTAATTAAAAGATGCTAATGTGAATTATGAACTCAGTATTTCTTCTGTTATGTGTGATCAGTCCACGGGTCATCATTACTTCTGGGATATAACTCCTCCCCAACAGGAAATGCAAGAGGATTCACCCAGCAGAGCTGCATATAGCTCCTCCCCTCTACGTCAGTCCCAGTCATTCTCTTGCACCCAACGACTAGATAGGATGTGTGAGAGGACTATGGTGATTATACTTAGTTTTTATGACTTCAATCAAAAGTTTGTTATTTTACAATAGCACCGGAGCGTGTTATTACTTCTCTGGCAGAGTTTGAGGAAGAATCTGCCAGAGTTTTTTACTATGATTTTAACCGGAGTTGTTAAGATCATATTGCTGTTCTCGGCCATCTGAGGGAGGTAAAGGCTTCAGATCAGGGGACAGCGGGCAGATGAATCTGCATTGAGGTATGTAGCAGTTTTTATTTTCTGAATGGAATTGATGAGAAAATCCTGCCATACCGTTAAAAATGACATGTATGTATACACTTCAGTATTCTGGGGATGGTATTTCACCGGAACTACTCTGTTAAAGGTCACTAATCCTTTTAATAACTATTTTTCATGTTAAACGTTTTTTGCTGGAATGTAGAATCGTTTACATTGCTGAGGTACTGTGTGAATAAATATTTGGGCATTATTTTCCACTTGGCAGCCTTTTTTTGCTTTTATTTGTGACAGTTTCGTTTCTCTTCACTGCTGTGTGGGAGAGGGAGGGGCCGTTTTTGGCGCTCTTTGCTACGCATCAAAAAATTCCTGTCAGTTACTTTTATATTTCCTGCATGATCCGGTTCATCTCTGACAGATCTCAGGGGTCTTCAAACTTCTTTGAAGGGAGGTAAATTCTCTCAGCAGAGCTGTGAGAATTCTTATAGTGACTGTGAATAAAAACGTTACTTTGCATTTTTTATGTCAAATTTAATTATTGTTATTTTACTAATGGGAACAAACCTTTGCTAAAAGTTGTGTTGTTTTAAAGTTTGATGCTATAACTGTTTTTCAGTTCATTATTTCTACTGTCATTTAATCGTTCAGTACCTCTTTGAGGCACAGTACGTTTTTACTAAAAAAGATTATAACCAAGTTGTAAGTTTTTTGCTAGTGTGTTAAACATGTCTGACTCAGAGGAAGATATCTGTGTCATTTGTTCCAATGCCAAGGTGGAGCCCAATAGAAATTTATGTACTAACTGTATTGATGCTACTTTAAATAAAAGTCAATCTGTACAATGTGAACAAATTTCACCAAACAGCGAGGGGAGAGTTATGCCGACTAACTCGCCTCACGCGGCAGTACCTGCATCTCCCGCCCGGGAGGTGCGTGATATTATGGCGCCTAGTACATCTGGGCGGCCATTACAGATAACATTACAAGATATGGCTACTGTTATGACTGAAGTTTTGTCTAAATTACCAGAACTAAGAGGCAAGCGTGATCACTCTGGGGTGAGAACAGAGTGCGCTGACAATACTAGGGCCATGTCTGATACTGCGTCACAGCTCGCAGAGCATGAGGACGGAGAGCTTCATTCTGTGGGTGACGGTCCTGATCCAAACAGATTGGACTCAGATATTTCAAATTTTAAATTTAAATTGGAGAACCTCCGTGTATTACTAGGGGAGGTCTTAGCAGCTCTCAACGATTGTAACACCGTTGCAATACCAGAGAAACTGTGCAGGTTGGATAAATACTTTGCGGTACCGGCGAGTACTGAAGTTTTTCCTATACCTAAGAGACTAACTGAAATTGTTACTAAGGAGTGGGATAGACCCGGTGTGCCGTTCTCACCCCCTCCAATATTTAGAAAGATGTTTCCAATAGACGCCACCACTCGGGACTTATGGCAAACGGTCCCCAAGGTGGAGGGAGCAGTTTCTACTTTAGCTAAGCGTACCACTATCCCGGTGGAGGATAGTTGTGCTTTCTCAGATCCAATGGATAAAAAATTAGAGGGTTACCTTAAGAAAATGTTTGTTCAACAAGGTTTTATATTGCAACCCCTTGCATGTATCGCGCCGATTACGGCTGCGGCAGCATTTTGGATTGAGTCGCTGGAAGAGAACCTTAGTTCATCTACGCTAGACGACATTACGGACAGGCTTAGAGTCCTTAAACTAGCTAATTCCTTCATTTCGGAGGCCGTAGTACATTTAACAAAACTTACGGCTAAGAACTCAGGATTCGCCATACAGGCACGTAGGGCGCTGTGGCTAAAATCCTGGTCAGCAGATGTTACTTCTAAGTCCAAATTACTTAATATACCTTTCAAGGGGCAGTCTTTATTTGGGCCCGGTTTGAAAGAAATTATTGCTGACATTACAGGAGGTAAGGGCCACGCCCTACCCCAAGACAAAGCCAAAGCTAAGGCTAGACAGTCTAATTTTCGTCCCTTTCGGAATTTCAAAACAGGAGCAGCATCAACCTCCACTGCACCAAAACAGGAAGGAGCTGTTGCTCGTTACAGGCAAGGCTGGAAGCCTAACCAGACCTGGAACAAGAGCAAGCAGGCCAGGAAACCTGCTGCTGCCCCAAAGACAGCATGAACCGAGAGCCCCCGATCCGGGACCGGATCTAGTGGGGGGCAGACTCTCTCTCTTCGCCCAGGCCTGGGCAAGAGATGTTCAGGATCCCTGGGCACTAGAGATCATATCTCAGGGATACCTTCTAGACTTCAAATTATCTCCCCCAAGAGGGAGATTTCATCTGTCAAGGTTGTCAACAAACCAGATAAAGAAAGAAGCGTTTCTACGCTGTGTACAAGATCTGTTATTAATGGGAGTGATCCATCCGGTTCCACGGTCGGAACAAGGACAAGGGTTCTACTCAAACCTGTTTGTGGTTCCCAAAAAAGAGGGAACTTTCAGGCCAATCTTAGATTTAAAGATTCTAAACAAATTCCTAAGAGTTCCATCGTTCAAAATGGAAACTATTCGGACAATTTTACCCATGATCCAAGAGGGTCAGTACATGACCACTGTGGATTTAAAGGATGCTTACCTTCACATTCCGATCCACAAAGATCATCACCGGTATCTAAGGTTTGCCTTCTTAGACAGGCATTACCAGTTTGTAGCTCTTCCATTCGGATTGGCTACGGCTCCAAGAATCTTCACAAAGGTTCTGGGTGCCCTTCTGGCGGTACTAAGACCGCGAGGGATTTCGGTAGCTCCGTACCTAGACGACATTCTAATACAAGCTTCAAGCTTTCAAACTGCCAAGTCTCATACAGAGTTAGTTCTGGCATTTCTAAGGTCGCATGGATGGAAAGTGAACGAAAAGAAGAGTTCTCTCTTTCCTCTCACAAGAGTTCCATTCTTGGGGACTCTTATAGATTCTGTAGAAATGAAGATTTACCTGACAGAAGACAGGTTAACAAAGCTTCAAAATGCATGCCGTGTCCTTCATTCCATTCAACACCCGTCAATAGCTCAATGCATGGAGGTGATCGGCTTAATGGTAGCAGCAATGGACATAGTACCTTTTGCACGCCTACACCTCAGACCGCTGCAATTATGCATGCTAAGTCAGTGGAATGGGGATTACTCAGATTTGTCCCCTACTCTGAATCTAAATCAAGAGACCAGAAACTCTCTTCTATGGTGGCTTTATCGGCCACACCTGTCCAGGGGGATGCCATTCAGCAGGCCAGACTGGACAATTGTAACAACAGACGCCAGCCTACTAGGTTGGGGCGCTGTCTGGAATTCTCTGAAGGCTCAGGGACTATGGAATCAGGAGGAGAGTCTCCTGCCAATAAACATTCTGGAATTGAGAGCGGTTCTCAATGCCCTTCTGGCTTGGCCCCAGTTAACAACTCGGGGGTTCATCAGGTTTCAGTCGGACAACATCACGACTGTAGCTTACATCAACCATCAGGGAGGGACAAGAAGCTCCCTAGCAATGATGGAAGTATCAAAGATAATTCGCTGGGCAGAGTCTCACTCTTGCCACCTGTCAGCAATCCACATCCCGGGAGTGGAGAACTGGGAGGCGGATTTCTTGAGTCGCCAGACTTTTCATCCGGGGGAGTGGGAACTTCATCCGGAGGTCTTTGCCCAAATACTTCGACGTTGGGGCAAACCAGAGATAGATCTCATGGCGTCTCGCCAGAACGCCAAACTTCCTCGCTACGGGTCCAGATCCAGGGATCCGGAAGCAGTTCTGATAGATGCTTTGACAGCACCTTGGAACTTCGGGATGGCTTATGTGTTTCCACCCTTCCCGCTGCTTCCTCGATTGATTGCCAAAATCAAACAGGAGAGAGCATCAGTAATTCTAATAGCACCTGCATGGCCACGCAGGACTTGGTATGCAGATCTAGTGGACATGTCATCCTGTCCGCCTTGGTCTCTACCTCTAAGACAGGACCTTCTGATACAGGGTCCATTCAAGCATCAAAATCTAACTTCTCTGAAGCTGACTGCTTGGAAATTGAACGCTTGATTTTATCAAAACGTGGTTTTTCTGAGTCGGTTATTGATACCCTGATTCAGGCTAGGAAGCCTGTTACCAGAAGGATTTACCATAAAATATGGCGGAAATATCTATACTGGTGCGAATCCAAAGGTTACTCCTGGAGTAAGGTTAGGATCGCTAGGATTTTGTCTTTTCTACAAGAAGGTTTAGAAAAGGGTTTATCAGCTAGCTCTTTAAAGGGACAGATTTCAGCTCTGTCCATCTTGTTACACAGGCGTCTGTCAGAAAATCCAGACGTCCAGGCTTTTTGTCAGGCTTTAGCTAGGATCAAGCCTGTGTTTAAGGCTGTTGCTCCGCCATGGAGTTTAAACTTAGTTCTTAACGTTTTACAGGGTGTTCCGTTTGAACCCCTTCATTCCATTGATATAAAATTGTTATCTTGGAAAGTTCTGTTTTTAATGGCTATTTCCTCGGCTCGAAGAGTCTCTGAGTTATCAGCCTTACATTGTGATTCCCCTTATCTGATTTTTCACTCAGACAAGGTAGTTCTGCGTACTAAACCTGGGTTCTTACCTAAGGTAGTCACTAACAGGAACATCAATCAAGAGATTGTTGTTCCATCCCTGTGTCCAAATCCTTCTTCAAAGAAGGAACGTCTTCTACACAATCTGGATGTAGTTCGTGCCCTCAAGTTCTACTTGCAGGCAACTAAAGATTTTCGCCAAACTTCTTCCCTGTTTGTCGTTTATTCTGGACAGAGGAGAGGTCAAAAAGCTTCTGCTACCTCTCTCTCTTTTTGGCTTCGTAGCATAATACGCTTAGCCTATGAGACTGCTGGACAGCAGCCTCCTGAAAGAATTACAGCTCACTCCACTAGAGCTGTGGCTTCCACTTGGGCCTTTAAGAATGAGGCCTCTGTTGAACAGATTTGCAAGGCTGCAACTTGGTCTTCGCTTCATACTTTTTCCAAATTTTACAAATTTGACACTTTTGCTTCTTCGGAGGCTATTTTTGGGAGAAAGGTTCTTCAGGCAGTGGTTCCTTCTGTATAATGAGCCTGCCTATCCCTCCCGTCATCCGTGTACTTTTGCTTTGGTATTGGTATCCCAGAAGTAATGATGACCCGTGGACTGATCACACATAACAGAAGAAAACATAATTTATGCTTACCTGATAAATTCCTTTCTTCTGTTGTGTGATCAGTCCACGGCCCGCCCTGTTTTTAAGGCAGGTAAATATTTTTTAAATTATACTCCAGTCACCACTTCACCCTTGGTTACTCCTTTCTCGTTGTTTCTTGGTCGAATGACTGGGACTGACGTAGAGGGGAGGAGCTATATGCAGCTCTGCTGGGTGAATCCTCTTGCATTTCCTGTTGGGGAGGAGTTATATCCCAGAAGTAATGATGACCCGTGGACTGATCACACAACAGAAGAAAGGAATTTATCGGGTAAGCATAAATTATGTTTTTACTCGTAGTGACTTAAAACACCTTGTAATGCAAGATTTTGCTGTAGTCTTGCAATAAATGAACATACCATCTGGGTGTGAATTATTTCTAAGTACATTAACACCTTTGTCGCTGCAGTTGTTTTTCAGTGGCAAAACTATCATTTCTCTTGCAAGGTGTATCCAGTCCACAGATCATCCATTACTTGTGGGATATTATCCTTCCCAACAGGAAGTTGCAAGGGGATCACCCACAGCAGAGCTGCTATATAGCTCCTCCCCTAACTGCCATATCCAATCATTTTCTTGCAACTCTCGACAAGCATGGAGGTAGTAAGAGAGAAGTGGTGAAACGTAGTTGTTCTTTTCTTCAATCAAAAGTTTGTTATTTTTAAATGGTACCGGAGTTGTACTATTTTGTCCCAGGCAGAAAATAGAAGAAGAATCTGCCTGTGATTTCTATGATCTTAGCAGGTTGTAACTAAGATCCATTGCTGTTCTCACACATAACTGAAGAGAGAGGTAACTTCAGCTGGGGAATGGCGTGCAGGTTATCCTGCTATGAGGTATGTGCAATTTTTTCTAGAGATGTAAATGCTAGAAAATGCTGCTGATACCAGATTTATGTAAGGTAAGCCTGAATACAGTGATTTAATAGCGACTGGTATCATGCTTACTTTCAGAGGTAATACTCTTATAGATTTACAATATAAAACGTTTGCTGGCATGTTTAAACGTTTTTATATATACTTCGGGTGATTGACAGTCCTTTCTTTCACACGATTGGTCGAGCGAGAGAAGGGGCGGACTTTACATGCTCACAT
The DNA here is from genome assembly GCF_027579735.1 of Bombina bombina. NCBI lineage: Eukaryota > Metazoa > Chordata > Amphibia > Anura > Bombinatoridae > Bombina > Bombina bombina. The sequence continues at coordinate 98,503,783 of NC_069507.1, forward strand.
ACCGGCAGGGGATCCTGTTCGTCTTCTGCCCGTATGCAGCGAAGGCAAGCGGACAGCTTCTTGAGTTGACAAGCTTGTCCGCTCGCCTTTTAGCACATGGAGCCCCAAGACTACTGTGTGTTTAACTCCTCAATCAGCAGCACTAGCTTCACATTTGAGTCATACGGTTAGCACTGCTGATTGGATCATCTGAGTTTTCCGCTCTGTGTGTGGCATTTCTACTGTGTGCTTAACACAGTAGTGCAGGGTCGAGCATGTCATTTTTTTTTTACTATAATGGCTCTTTAAACATTTTAGATTATAATCTCAAAATGTTTTGATGTTCCTTTTAACAATGTTTTTCAAATGACCTTTTTTAGCTTTAAATAGGAGAGGATATAATCACATTTATTAGGTTTTTAATATAATTGTATTCCTTTTTATATTTGTTGATGACGACATAATTGAGTTTGTTAGCTTAACACTGCACACACAATATAAGATATACAGCTGTTCCCTTTTAGAAAATAAAAATGTGCAAAATATGTCTAGTACATAATTATGTTGTCCTATTTTTGATATGGGGAACCGTGAGCTCTAATTTCACTGAATAATAAGTGATGCGATTGCCTGCATGATCCTGGCTGCGTTCCACATACAGGTGGGGAAATTCTGTTTGCAACATTTTGTTTTGCTCTATAAACCATGTAATTTCTTTCATTGCTTAATTTATGTCCTGTGTGTATTATAGTTTAAACAGCATGATCTGGATGCTATGCTCCATAACATCTGCATTCTATTTCTGTTGTAGTCCTAAGTGTTATTTATATCCTCTTAGTATTTGTAATGTAATCAATGGATGTTCCTTTGAAGGACGTAAAAGTCAAAACTAAACGTTAGAGGTTCAGATATAAAATCTTATAAGACTTTTTAATATACTTCTATTATAAATTTACATTGTTCTCTTTGTATCCTTTTTTTAAAAGCACACCTAAGTAGCCTTAGTAGCAGCAGTACACTAATGGGAGCTAGCAAGTGATTGGGTGGTGCATATATATTCCTCTTGTGATTTCCTCGCCAGATTTTAGCTAGCTCCCAGTAGTACTTTGTTGCTCTGGAGCTGATTTTAGCTATGTGTTTAACATCTTTGCAGGGATTAAGCACATAGGGTTTGATCACAATCTCTCAGCAATTTGCTTCTGAAATGGCTTTTGGTTTGTGGAATTTCTCAGGTGATCACAATGCATAATCAATTTGTTTGTTAAAAGCCTGCAGCCACAAATACATTTTCTAGAGAAAAGGTCTTTACATATGTTAAAGGGAAAGTATATTCCAGTTTTCTTATTGTTTAAAAAGATAGATAATCCTTTTATTACCAATTTCTCAGTTTTCCATAGCCAACACTATTATATTAATACACTTTTCTTTCCTATGGCATGGAGAGTCCATGACGTAATTCCAATTACTAGTCGGATATTCAACTCCTGGCCAGCAGGAGGAGGCAAAGAGCACCCCAGCAGAGCTGTTAAGTGTCACTTCCCCTTACCCATAACCCCCAGTCATTCTTTGCCTCTGTGACGGGAGGACAGCAAAGATGAGTGTCTGAGAAGATTAATCCTTTTAATGGGTACTTTTCCCTGCAAGAAAGGATTGGGGTCCAGCTCTGTCTATGTAAATCTCTGTAGTAAGAGTAATGGTGGCCTTTAGCAGTTAGAAGGCGGCGACTTCTTGCACACTTGCTACCCTTTGCAAAAAGCCAGAGTTAGTTACTCTGTTTTTTTTTGTCTACAGGTCACTGATAGAGAGTTGAGTATCTATCACACCCTTGTAGCTGTCTCTCTGCCCGGCAGCAGGATCCTCACGTAAGTGCTTTTGGCTTCTATTTACTGAAGGTTTGCACTTTAAGGGGTTAAATCCTCTATTGGATCATTTGGGACTTAGATTATCCTTTTATTCAGGGTACAAATAATGGGCAGTCTGCAGGCATATTTGTATGTGTTAGAGAAACTAATTTATGAAGGAGCCTTAGGGGTTAATTCTTTTCCCCTGTTTTGAGAATTATTATTTCTCATGAGTGGCTGAAGGGTTTATAAGGAGGATTAGATTTCCCTCCTTTTATTTGCTCAGATTTCATGTGCGGGAGCTGGAGAATAGGACTTTATTAATTTTGAGTGTTTGTTAAGATACGCGCACTTTTTACTGTGGTACAGTTTTTTTTCTTCTCTGCCGATCACATGATTTTCCGCTCTTCCAGCTACTACGCTGAGAGGAGTTTTTGTCCGTCTCTGAAAATTTCTCTGACGGCTGTGCGCTTGATGATCAGATCGTCTTGGAAGCAGGAATTTCCGACACCAGCTGGGGAGTCCTCATTAAATGATCTAGTGGCAGCTCCAGGTCTAGTTACAGTAGGACACCTCAGATAGACTGAGGATTAGTGGTGCCTGTTTTTTTATCTGTAGTGAGTGTTTTAGAAAATTCTGCAGAATTTTAAGAAGTTAATTTTAGATTTAAACTTAAACACCTCCGTTTACTTCTAAAGGAGGTCCTGGCTACTTTGGATAACTCCGACTCTTCTGTCGCTGTCAACCCTAAAAAATGTAGTAAACTCAATAGATATTATGATGTTCCTTCTTCCGTGGAAGTATTTCCAGTTCCAGACCGTATCTCAGAGATTATAGCTCAGGAATGGGATAAGACAGGGATTCCTTTCTTTCTTATAGGTGGCAAGAGTCCATAAGCTAGTGACATATGGGATATACATTCCTACCAGGAGGGGGCAAAGTTTCCCAAACCTCAAATGCCTATAAATACACCTCCCACCTCACTCATACCTCAGTTTTACAAACTTTGCCTCCATATTGAAGCCCAGTTCCTCGCTGAATACAGTGTTTGTCTGAGGGATGTGAAGGGAGTATTGCCTGATGATACAATGTTTTCGCCTATGGAAAATCTATTCATAAGGCTCTCTGTAAATCGGTCGCAGGGAATCATCTGCTGCCTCCCTTTATAGATTGACAATATACTCTTGTACCATTACCTCTGCTGATATGTTTCAGTACTGGTTTGGCTGTCTGCTATATGTGGATGGGTGTCTTACACAATAAGTATATACTTTTATTATATAAGACACTCTCAGCTTTTAATTGGGCACTTTTTAACTAAAGTTGTTATATTTTGTTTGCATACATGCCTTGAGTCAGTAAATCAGTGATCTTTTTTTAGCGACTTTATTTGTGGCTAAATATTTTTCAAGGTTGGTAGAGTATTATGTTAGTCTCATGGAATGTTGATAATCACATTTTATGCAGCTATAATAAAAGTATCCATTAGGCTTTATTTAGGTACATTTAGTTTTTTTGTATATACAATCAAAGTTCTTACCTGCTTTTTATAGTGATAGTTGTATTAGAAATCCACTTCAGCTTTGCATGTCATGCATGTAATGATGCTATTTGTGTCATAGGGTGACGTGTCATCATTTTGTGCAATTTTTTAGGCGCCAAAAATTTCCAGCTAAAATTGCTGTTATAAGCTCTGCCCCCAGCTCATTTACGGCTAGATTTGGAGTTTTGTCGGTAACGACCCGAAAAGTTAACGCCGGCTTTTTTCTGGCCGCACCATAAAAATAACTCTGGTATTGAGAGTCCACATAAAGGCTGCGTTAGGCTCCAAAAAAGGAGCGTAGAGCATATTTAACGCAGCTTCAACTCTCGATACCAGAGTTGCTTACGCAAGCGGCCAGCCTCAAAAACGTGCTCGTGCACGATTCCCCCATAGGAAACAATGGGGCTGTTTGAGCTGAAAAAAAAACTAACACCTGCAAAAAAGCTGCGTTCAGCTCCTAACGCAGCCCCATTGTTTGCTATGCGTAAACACTTCCTACGTCTGCACCTAACACTCTAACATGTACCCCGAGTCTAAACACCCCTAACCTTACACTTATTAACCTCTAATCTGCCGCCCCCGCTATCGCTGACCCCTGCATATTATTTTTAACCCCTAATCTGCCGCTCCGTAAACCGCCGCTACTTACATTATCCCTATGTACCCCTAATCTGCTGCCCCTAACACCGCCGACCCCTATGTTATATTTATTAACCCCTAATCTGCCCCCCACAACGTCGCCTCCACCTGCCTACACTTATTAACCCCTAATCTGCCGTGCGGACCTGAGCACTACTATTATAAAGTTATTAACCCCTAATCCGCCTCACTAACCCTATAATAAATAGTATTAACCCCTAATCTGCCCTCCCTAACATTGCTGACACCTAACTTCAATTATTAACCCCTAATCTGCCGACCGGAGCTCACCGCTATTCTAATAAATGGATTAACCCCTAAAGCTAAGTCTAACCCTAACACTAACACCCCCCTAAATTAAATATAATTTTAATCTAACGAAATTAATTAACTCTTATTAAATAAATTATTCCTATTTAAAGCTAAATACTTACCTGTAAAATAAATCCTAACATAGCTACAATATAAATTATAATTATATTGTAGCTATTTTAGGATTAATATTTATTTTACAGGCAACTTTGTAATTATTTTAACCAGGTACAATAGCTATTAAATAGTTAAGAACTATTTAATAGTTACCTAGTTAAAATAATTACAAAATTACCTGTAAAATAAATCCTAACCTAAGTTACAATTAAACCTAACACTATACTATCATTAAATTAATTAAATAAAATACCTACAATTACCTACAATTAAACCTAACACTACACTATCAATACATTAATTAAATACAATATGTACAAATAACTAAAGTTAAAAGCTCTTTTACCTTACCCCCCCCCCAACATTACAACCCACCACCCACATACCCCTAATCTAACCCAAACCCCCCTTAAATAAACCTAACACTAAGCCCCTGAAGATCTTCCTACCTTGTCTTCACCCTGCCAGGTTCACCGATCGGTCCAGAAGAGCTCCTCCGAAGTCCTGATCCAAGCCCAAGCCGGGGGCTGAAGATGTCCATGATCCGGTAGAAGTCTTCATCCAAGCGGGGCAGAAGAGGTCTTCCATCCGATTGAAGTCTTCATCCAGGCGGCATCTTCTATCGACATCCATCTGGAGCGGAGCGGCAGCATCCTGAAGACCTCCGACGCGGAACATCCATCCTGGCCGACGACTGAACGACGAATGGCGGTTCCTTTAAATGACGTCATCCAAGAAGGCGTCCCTCGAATTCCGATTGGCTGATAGGATTCTATCAGCCAATCGGAATTAAGGTAGGAATATTCTGATTGGCTGATGGAATAGATACTATGCGGTACCGGTGTGTACTGACGTTTTTCCTATACCTAAAAGGCTTACAGAAATTATTAGCAAGGAGTGGGATAGACCCGGTGTGCCCTTTTCCCCACCTCCTATATTTAGGAAAATGTTTCCAATAGACGCCACTACACGGGACTTATGGCAGACGGTCCCTAAGGTGGAGGGAGCAGTTTTTACTTTAGCTAAGCGTACCACTATCCCGGTGGAGTATAGTTGTGCTTTTTCGGATCCAATGGATAAAAAAATTAGAAGGTTACCTTAAGAAAATGTTTGTTCAACAAGCCCCTTGCATGCATTGCGCCAGTCACTGCTGCTGCGGCATTCTGGTTTGAGTCTCTAGAAGAGGCCATTCACACAGCTCCATTGGATGAAATTATGGACAAGCTTAAAGCACTTAAGCTAGCTAATGCATTTGTTTCTGATGCCATTGTACATTTAACTAAACTTACGGCTAAGAACTCCGGATTCGCCATCCAGGCACGCAGAGCGCTATGGCTTAAATCCTGGTCAGCTGACGTGACTTCTAAATCTAAATTGCTTAATATTCCTTTCAAGGGGCAAACCTTATTCGGGCCCGGCTTGAAAGAAATTATCGCTGACATTACTGGAGGTAAGGGTCATACTCTTCCTCAGGACAGGGCCAAATCAAAGGCCAAACAGTCTAATTTTCGTGCCTTTCGAAACTTCAAGGCAGGAGCAACATCAACTTCCTCCGCTCCAAAACAGGAAGGAACTGTTGCTCGTTACAGACAGGCCTGGAAAACTAACCAGTCCTGGAACAAGGGCAAGCAGGCCAGAAAACCTACTACTGCCCCTAAGACAGCATGAAGGGATGGCCCCCTATCCGGAAACGGATCTAGTGGGGGGAAGACTTTCTCTCTTCGCCCAGGCGTGGGCAAGAGATGTCCAGGATCCCTGGGCGTTGGAGATCATATCTCAGGGATATCTTCTGGACTTCAAGGCTTCCCCTCCTCAAGGGAGATTACATCTTTCAAGGTTATCAGAAAACCAGATAAAGAAAGAGGCATTCCTATGCTGCGTACAAGACCTCCTAGTAATGGGGGTGATCCACCCAGTTCCGCGGACGGAACAAGGACAGGGATTTTATTCAAATCTGTTCATGGTTCCCAAGAAAGAGGGTACCTTCAGACCAATTTTGGACCTAAAGATCTTAAACAAATTCCTAAGAGTTCCATCATTCAAAATGGAAACTATTAGGACCATCCTACCCATGATCCAAGAGGGTCAGTACATGACCACAGTGGACTTAAAGGATGCCTACCTTCACATACCGATTCACAAAGATCATCATCGGTTCCTAAGATTTGCCTTTCTGGACAGGCATTACCAATTTGTAGCTCTCCCCTTCGGGTTGGCTACGGCCCCGAGAATCTTTACAAAGGTTCTGGGCTCACTTCTGGCGGTTCTAAGACCGCGAGGCATAGTGGTGGCTCCGTATCTAGACGACATCCTGATACAGGCGTCAAGCTTTCAAATTGCCAAGTCTCATACAGAGATAGTTCTGGCATTTCTGAGGTCGCATGGGTGGAAGGTGAACGTGGAAAAGAGTTCTCTATCACCACTCACAAGAGTCTCCTTCCTAGGGACTCTGATAGATTCTGTAGAAATGAAAATTTACCTGACGGAGGCCAGGTTATCAAAACTTTTAAATGCTTGCCGTGTCCTTCATTCCATTCCACGCCCGTCAGTGGCTCAGTGCATGGAAGTAATCGGCTTAATGGTAGCGGCAATGGACATAGTGCCATTTGCGCGCCTGCATCTCAGACCGCTGCAATTGTGCATGCTAGGTCAGTGGAATGGGGATTACTCAGATTTGTCCCCCCTACTAAATCTGGATCAAGAGACCAGAGATTCTCTTCTCTGGTGGCTATCTCGGGTCCATCTGTCCAAGGGTATGACCTTTCGCAGGCCAGATTGGATGATTGTAACAACAGATGCCAGCCTTCTAGGCTGGGGCGCAGTCTGGAATTCCCTGAAGGCTCAGGGATCGTGGACTCAGGAGGAGAAACTCCTCCCAATAAATATTCTGGAGTTAAGAGCAATATTCAATGCTCTTCTAGCTTGGCCTCAGTTAGCAACACTGAGGTTCATCAGATTTCAGTCGGACAACATCACGACTGTGGCTTACATCAACCATCAAGGGGGAACCAGGAGCTCCCTAGCGATGTTAGAAGTCTCAAAGATAATTCGCTGGGCAGAGTCTCACTCTTGCCACTTGTCAGCGATCCACATCCCAGGCGTGGAGAACTGGGAGGCGGACTTTCTAAGTCGTCAGACTTTTCATCCGGGGGAGTGGGAACTCCATCCGGAGGTGTTTGCTCAACTGGTCCATCGTTGGGGCAAACCAGAACTGGATCTCATGGCGTCTCGCCAGAAAACCAAACTTCCTCGTTACGGATCCAGGTCCAGGGACCCGGGAGCGACGCTGATAGATGCTCTAGCAGCTCCTTGGTTCTTCAACATGGCTTATGTGTTTCCACCGTTTCCTCTGCTACCTCGACTGATTGCCAAGATCAAACAGGAGAGAGCATCGGTGATTCTGATAGCGCCTGCGTGGCCACGCAGGACCTGGTATGCAGACCTAGTGGACATGTCGTCCTGTCCACCATGGACTCTACCTCTGAGGCAAGACCTTCTAATACAAGGCCCTTTCAATCATCCAAATCTAATTTCTCTGAGACTGACTGCATGGAGATTGAACGCTTGATCCTATCAAAGCGTGGCTTCTCCGAGTCAGTTATTGATACCTTAATACAGGCAAGAAAGCCTGTTACCAGGAAAATCTACCATAAGATATGGCGTAAATACCTGTATTGGTGCGAATCCAAGAGTTACTCATGGAGTAAGGTTAGGATTCCTAGGATATTGTCCTTTCTCCAAGAGGGTTTGGAAAAAGGCTTATCAGCTAGTTCGTTAAAGGGACAGATTTCTGCTCTGTCTATTCTTTTGCACAAGCGTCTGGCAGAAGTTCCAGACGTCCAGGCTTTTTGTCAGGCTTTGGCTAGGATTAAGCCTGTGTTTAAGAACCAAGTTTAAGCTCCACGGAGGAGCAACAGTTTTAAAGTTCTTCAAGGAGTTCCGTTTGAACCCCTTCATTCCATTGATATTAAACTTTTATCTTGGAAAGTTCTGTTTTTGATGGCTATTTCCTCGGCTCGAAGAGTCTCGGAGTTATCTGCCTTACTTTGTGATTCTCCTTATCTGATTTTCCATTCAGACAAGGTAGTTCTGCGTACTACACCTGGGTTTTTACCTAAGGTAGTTTCTAACAGGAATATCAATCAGGAGATTGTTGTTCCATCATTATGTCCTAATCCTTCTTCAAAGAAGGAACGACTTTTGCATAATCTGGACGTAGTCCGTGCCCTGAAGTTCTATTTACAGGCAACTAAAGATTTTCGTCAAACTTCTTCCCTGTTTGTCGTTTACTCTGGACAGAGGAGAGGTCAAAAAGCTTCGGCAACCTCTCTCTCCTTTTGGCTTCGTAGCATAATACGTTTAGCCTATGAGACTGCTGGACAGCAGCCCCCTGAAAGAATTACAGCTCATTCCACTAGAGCTGTGGCTTCCACCTGGGCCTTTAAGAATGAGGCCTCTGTTGAACAGATTTGCAAGGCTGCAACTTGGTCTTCGCTTCACACCTTTTCAAAATTTTACAAATTTGACACTTTTGCTTCTTCGGAGGCTGTTTTTGGGAGAAAGGTTCTACAGACAGTGGTTCCTTCCGTTTAAGTTCCTGCCTTGTCCCTCCCATCATCCGTGTACTTTAGCTTTGGTATTGGTATCCCATAAGTAATGGATGACCCGTGGACTGAATACACTTAACAAGAGAAAACATAATTTATGCTTACCTGATAAATTTATTTCTCTTGTAGTGTATTCAGTCCACGGCCCGCCCTGTCTTTTTTAAGGCAGATCTAAATTTTAATTAAAACTCCAGTCACCACTGCACCCTATGGTTTCTCCTTTCTTGTCTTGTTTCGGTCGAATGACTGGATATGACATGTGAGGGGAGGAGCTATATAGCAGCTCTGCTTTGGGTGATCCTCTTGCAACTTCCTGTTGGGAAGGGAATATATCCCATAAGTAATGGATGACCCGTGGACTGGATACACACTACAAGAGAAATAAATTTATCAGGTAAGCATAAATTATGTTTTTTTTGCAATTATGTCTCAAACTGAACCTGCCTCTGATGTTACCATAGGATTTGAGCTGCCTGAACACGTATTTACTGAAAAAAACAAAAGGAGGAGGGTATCCAAATATGCCAAAAAGTCTTTAATCTGATGTATTAAATCATCACAAGGTCAGAAAAAAAACACGACGTTTCGGGGCTCATGCCCCTTAATCATGTGTTAAACAATTGTACAGATTCGCCTGTTTAAATAGCATCCTGGGGTTTAACCCTTACAATCTATAACAAGAACTTAGCTTATAGCAAATGGCGCCATCTACTGTTATATCATAGGATCAATCTGACAAATATATATATAACAAACAGCTATGAAGCCTCCAGAGCCAATCTAAATTTAATATAAAACAAAAATAGTGTATATACATGTATACAGTATCCCCAACATCAATTGGAACCTAACATTACAATATGTCTAATAAATGTTACTACTGATAGATACACTCTATAAAATCTATAAACTCACTATAAATTCTATACTTGGATACAAGGAATCAATCTAACACAGGCACATATTCTAAAAAGATACACAAAATGTCTGCCTAATAGAAAACTGACCAATTTATCTCCCTATTTAACCCCTTCAGTTCCAGGGTATCAAGATGAAAGATCCAAAAAGTCTCACGTTGTTTGAGCAATAAATCTCTATTGCCACCTCTTCTAGGTAATTTGATCTGCTCAATAACCTGGAACCCGAAGTTGGCTAATGTGATGACCTGCTGCTAGAAAATGATGTGCCACAGGAGCTGTCATTACTTTGCATCTGATATTGCTTTTGTGTTCAGTAATGCTGTCACGAACCCTCCTGGAGGACTCTCCAATATAGGCCCGCCCACAAGGGCACTTAATCATGTATATCACATAACTGGTATTGCATGTGTAATGTTCCTTATAATAACATTTATGCCCAGTATGAGGATGTAGAAATGTCTAGTGAAGAGGAGCTTTCAGGGTCACAAACTTTTACTTACACAGAGTTTGAAGCCTCCAGAATCACAACCCTTGTGAAGGGTTCACAGAATTTTTTTACATACAGCCCCCACACAGTTGGCGAGTAATCAATATGAGAAATTTACAAAGAAGTAATTGGCTTATGATCTTCATCTTCATTGGCGGAATACCATCGGGTTAAAAGGATCCCTCGGGGGTTACGTATGAACATCAGACCTACCTTATTAAAGGGCAACCAAGATTACTGCCGGAAATTTGAACAAATCCTCAATAAATGCTCCTTCGATCTGATAGTGTTAACGGTTGAATACCTCCAAAAAGATTTGGACAGCTTGAAGGAATCTTGCCAAGCTGGAGGAGGAGATCCGTCAAACTGTCAATGCAGAAGATTTCGTTAAATTGATGACAGGCAACAAAGATCTTTTATCAGAAATGAGGAAGACTATTGAGGAGAGGAAGAGGTTAAAATTTCACAGAGATTCAGAGGACTATGCCTCTAACAGAGTATACCGGTGGCTGTATGACCCGCAGGGTAAAGAGCGCAACGTCACTTCCGGTTCGCGAAGGGGTTAAATAGGAAGATAAATTGGTCAGTTTTCTATTAGGCAGACATTTCGTATATCTTTTTAGAATATTTGCCTGTGTTAGATTGATTCCTTGTATCCAAGTATATAATTTATAGTGAGTTTATAGATTTTATAGAGTGTATCTATCATTAGTAACATTTATTAGACATATTGTAATGTTAGGTACCAATTGATGTTGGGGATACTGTATACATGTATATACACTATTTTTGTTTTATATTAAATTTAGATTGGCTCTGGAGGCTTCATAGCCGTTTGTTATATATATATATTTGTCAGATTGATACTATGATATAACAGTAGATGACGCCATTTGCTATAAGCTAAGTTCTTGTTATAGATTGTAAGGATTAAACCCCAGGATGCTATTTAAACAGGTGAATCTGTACAATTGTTTAACACATGATTAAGGGGCATGAGCCCCGAAACGTCGTGTTTTTTTCTGACCTTGTGATGATTTAATATATCAGATTAAAGACTTTTTGGCATATATGGATACCCTCCTCTTTTTGTTTTTTCAGTGTGTATAACAGGGAGTTTGGTGGTATCTCCAGGAGGGTTCTGACCAGTTGGATTGCTGTGCTGGATTCAACCTTGTTTCAATTTGAACATGTATTTACCAAAGCTAAGTATGTTTATTGTAATAAAGCTGATCTAAATGATTCAGCTCAATTATGTGGCTCTTGTTTTGACAAATTGAGTAAAAATACACCCACTGTTATTCCAATTCAGTCTAATGTACATAGCATTACTGCAGAAATGTAAGATTGTATTGCTGCAGCTATAGAGAAGGCAACAACTGCTATTTTGACTTCAAATAAATTTGCAACATTTTCCTAAACTTAAGTTCTGACCTTCAGCATACTGATGTATCCTCTACTGATGGGGTCTCCTCTAATTCAGAGGATGCCACATCAGAGACTGATATAGACAAAAAATTTTTTATTTAAGTTAGAATATATTTGTTCTCTCTTAAAGGAAGTTTTGTTTACTTTGGGTATTGAGGAGTCTAAATCTCCTGATGGTTAAGCTAGTAATTGTCTAAATTCTGTATTTAAGACTATTGTTATTACTCCTGAAGTATTTAAGCCTGGTACCTCTTTTAACCATTCTTCTAGGTTTAAGAAATTGTATCCTTTACCTTTAGATAGGAAGCTTGAATCTTATCCAAGAAGGGCATATTTACATACTGGCTATATTCTTAGACCTGTTATATCTATGGCTGATGTTGCTGCTGCTTCTACTTTTTGGTTGGACAGTTTAGCACAGCAGTTGTCTTCAGATTCTGAATTATCTAACTTTATTGTTTTACTTCAACATGCAAATCATTTTATTTGTTATGCTATATTTGATGTTAGGAAGATCAATGTCAAATCCATGTCTTTAGCCATTCTAACTAGAAGAGCTTTATAGCTTAGATCTTGGAATGCTGACATGGTGTATACAACTAGATTATTATCCCTCTCTTTTCAAGGTAAAAATCTTTTTGGTTCACAATTGGATTCTATTATCTCCACGGTTACTTGGGGTAAGGGAGTTTTTCGGCCCCAGTCAAGACATCTAAGGGTAAATTTAAAGATCCCAATCGTTTTCATTCCTTTTGTCAGAAAAGAGAACAGAAAACCACTCCTTCCCCTAAGGCCTCTGGCTCTAATTGGAGACCATCTCCGATTTGGAATAAATCCAAGCCTCATTAGAAACCAAATCCTGCCCCTAAACCTACATGAAGGTGCAGCCCTCAAGCCAGTTCTTCTGGTAGGGGGCAGATTAAATCTATTTCAAACAGTTTGGACAGACTCTGTCCAAAATCAGGGGATTCTGAATATAATTTCTCAGGGGTCTCGAATAGGATTCAGAATAAGACCTCTTTTGGGAAGATTCATTCTTACCCATGTAACAAAAAAACAGTAAAACCTCAAGTCTTTCTGAAATGTGTTTCAGAGCTAGAACTTTCAGGGGTAATTATCCCGGTTCCATAGCAGGAACAAGGATTGTTTTTTATTCAAATCTATTCTTTGTACCAAAGAAAGAAAATTCTTTCAGACCAATTTTGGATCTGAAAACTTTGAATTGTTTTGTAAGAGTCCCAATTTTCAAGATGGTGACTATAAGGACTATTCTGCCTTTTGTTCAGCAAAGGTTACTTCATGTCCACAATAGACTTACAGGACGCTTACCTTCACAATTCGATTCATCCAGATCACTATCGTTTTCTGAGATTCTCTTTTCTAAACTAGCATTACCAATTTGTCGCTCTTCCATTTGGCCTTGCAACAGCACCAAGTATATTCTTAATAATTTTAGGTGCCCTTCTATCTGTAATCAGAGAGCAGGGTATTGTGGTGTTTCCTTATTTGGACGATATATTGGTACTAACTCAATCTTTTCATTTAGAGAATCTCACACAAAACAATTTCTGTTGTTTCTTCAAAGACATGTTTGGAGGATCAATTTACCAAAGAGTTTATTGATTTCTCAGACAAAGGTCTCCTTTTTAGGTTTCCAGATAGATTCAGTATCCATGACTCTATTTCTTACAGAACAGAGACGTTTGAGATTGGTTTCAGCTTGTCTAAACCTTCAGTCTCTTATCATTCCCTTCAGTGGCTATGTGCATGGAAGTTTTAGGTCTCATGATTGCAGCATTGGATGCAATCCTTTTGCACGTTTTCATATGAGACCTCTACAGCTTTGCATGTTGTACCAATGGTGCAGGGATTATACTCAGATATCACAACTGATATACTTAACACTCAACTCTCTCTGACTTGGTGGTTAAACCATCACCTTATTGTTCAAGGGGCCTCCTTTGTTTGTCCTACCTGGACTGTGATCACAACAGATGCAAGTCTCACAGGTTGGAGAGCTGTCTGAGGGTCTCTGACAGCACAATGAGTTTGGAATCCTTGAGAGGCGAGTTTACCAATCAATATTAGAACCCTGTGCTATTTTCAGAGATCTTCAGGCTTGACTTCTATTAAAGAGAGAACCGTATATTCGGTTTCAAACAATGTCACAACAGTGGCCTATGTCAATCATCAAGGGGGGACTCGCAGTCCCCTAGCAATGAAAGAAGTTTCTCTAATACTTTCTTGGGCTGAATCCAACTCTTGTCTAATCACTGCGATTTATATACCAGGTATAGACAATTTGGAAGCGTATTATCTCAGCCATCAGATTCTACATCCAGGGGGTGGTCTCTCCATCTAGATGTGTTCTATCATATTGTGCAGATGTGGGGTCTTCCAGACATAGATCTGATGGCCTCTTGTCTAAACAAGAAACTTCCCAGATACCTCTCCAGTTATCCTCAGGAGGAATTGATGAATGCTCTAGCAGTTCCATGGTTTTACCAACCTGCTTACATTTTTTCACCTTTGGGAGTGATCTCAAAGATCATAATGGAACAATCTTATGTGTTTCTGATAGCACCATCATGTCTTCACAGGTTCTGGTATGCGCACCTTGTCCAAATGTCCAGTTGCCAATCTTGGTCATTTCCTCTAAGATTAGATCTTCTGTCTCAAGGCCCGTTATTCCATCCGGATCTCAAATCTCTAAATTTAAAGGCACGGAAATTGAACACTTAGTCCTTAGTCATAGAGGTTTCTCTGACTCTGTGATTAACACTATGATACAGGCTTGTAAGCCTGTTTTAAGGAAAATATATCACAAGGTTTGGAAAACCTATATTCATATTATAAATTCTAGGAAATATATTATAATTCCTAGAATTCCTAGGATTCTACAGTTTCTTCGGGATGGTTTGGATAAAGGTTTGTCTGCCAATATTTTAAATGGACAAATCTCAGCTCTTTCTGTTTTATTTCACAGAAAGATTGCTAATCTTCACTGTTCTTCAATTCACTGTTTCGTACAGGCTTTGACTCGTATCAAACCTGTTATTAAATCTATCTCTCCTCCTTGGAGTCTTTTGATCCTTTTGATCCTATGCATTCTTTGGACATTAAACTACTTTCTTAGAAAGTGTTATTTCTCTTGGCTATCTCTTCTGTTAGAAGAGTTTCTGAATTGTTTGCTCTCTCTTGCGAGTCTCCTTATTTGATTTTCCATCAAGATAAAGCTGTTTTGCAGACTTCATTTAAATTTTTGCCTAAAGTTGTGAATTCTAACAACATTAATAGGGAAATTGTTCCTTCCTTGTGTCTTAATTCTAAGAATACTCTTGAAAGGTCTTTACATTATTTGGATGAGGTAAGAGCTTTTAAATATTATGTTGAGGCTACTAAAGATTTCAGAAAGACTTCTAGTCTATTTTGTTATTTTTTTCTGGTTCCAGAAAAGGTCAGAAAGCCTCTGCCATTTCTTTGGCATCTTGGTTGAAACTTCTGATTCACAAAGCTTATTTGGAGGCAGGGCAGTCTCCGCTTAGAGAATTACAGCTCATTCTACAAGATCAGTATTCACATCTTGGTGCGAAGCAGCTGCTTTGCCTCGCGCTGCATCGCTTGCAGTGTGTCACAACCTTTAGAAGTTAGCATATGAGCTTACCTAGGTTTAGCTTTCAACTAAGAATACCAAGAAAACAAAGCAAAATTGGTGATAAAAGTAAATTGGAAAGTTGTTTAAAATCACATGCCCTATCTGAATCATGAAAGTTTATTTTGGACTAGACTGTCCCTTTAATGAGCACAAGGTAAACTGAGCAGTTCCTGTTGACTACAAACCAAAAATTAACCTTCCACTGTCGCATTTTTGCACAAAAATCTGACAAAACAAAAATGTCTAGATTGGAAGCTCCACAGAGCAAGACCCCCCTTCCTGTGCCTGTTTTTTTTTATCAAAATTGTATTCTTTTTTACATATGTATTGTTAATTCAAATTGTCTAAAACACAATCAATGAATTGTTTACATTGTATGTTAGAGGGATGAAACAAAGTTTTTTTCTTTTACGATTCAGACAGAGGATATACGATTTTAAAATTGTTTTCAATATTCTATTTTTAAATTTACTTGGTTCTAATTGTTTCTTTGTTGAAGAGATATCTAGACAGGTACTACACGACAGGAAACATTGCTGCCATCTACTGTTCATTCAAATGTATTGCTGCCATAAATTGCTCCAGGCTCGTGCATGCTCCCACTCCTTCCTACCTGATTTTTAACAAAGGATACTAAATGAACATAGTAAATTTGATAATAGTAAATTGAAAAGTTTTTATTTATTTTTTTTAAATTGTACACTCTATCTACATCATGAAAATATTTTTGGGGTTTTTTTTGTCAGTAATTTTGCTTTGTCATGTTAAAAAAATGTGTTTGTATTTAATATTGCTCTAAAAATTAAGAAACTAGTGCAATTAATTGTAAATGTAATGATACCTGACATTCTTGTAACTTTAAATCTGTTATAAGAGCTCACCGGGTTGTTTTACCCAGGGCAGTAAGCCATTCTGACGTTCAAAGCCATTTCCATCCATAACACATTTTTTTTTCTATTGGTATTTAAATGAATTTGTATGTTTTCTATATCTGTCAGACATGAATCATTAAAACACTGTTTGAATTCCAATTAATCAGAAAACAGTCATCACAAGTTCTGTCCATAATTGCTTTTTGCACTTTTCTTATTAAAAATTCTAAAAATGAACACAAACAGAAACTTACAAATAGACATGGCAGCTATTAGTAATAATCAAGTTTTGCATGATGTAGTCCAGGGGCCAACAACCTGGGCCCCTAGATGTTTTGGAACTACATTTGCCATTATGCTGAATGCTGACACACTCTTTAGGCTGTCTGAGCATCATGGGAAATGTAGTTCCAAAACATCTGGGGGCCCAAGTTGCCCTGATATATTCCTTTCATTCTGGCTTCTATATTATTTTTTAAATTGTGGTTTTGTTTTAGTTTTTTATTTTGCATTAGTGTAGTTACCCACATCCTCATTTTTCAGAATTATCACATATATAACTCAGTCAAACAAACTAATTCAAGTATTCAAACATTTCACTGGTTGAGTTCAGGGCTGGATTTACCTATGTGGATTTCTTACAAAGTAAATTATTGCTACAGTAAACAGCAACGTGTCACTATATAAACCCACCCTATCACCAATATATATGCTAGTGAGCTGCATATGCTATTTGAAATAGGGCATTATAAATAAAACTAGTAATCTAATGGAAATTTCCAGTTCTTTCTACAATATGGTTGTCTTATTGCTGCGTAAATAGAGGAACAAATACAAATTTCAGTGGCCTTTTAATTTGAAACAAACTGCTGAAAATGTTCTATTATAATAACCCTAACTTAAAAAAAAGTATATACTGTATGTATTTTTCATGAGTTCTTTTTTAAAATGGAAATCTGGCATCTATAAAACACGCATTGTTTGTTTTTGGGGGGGGCTTGTGTACCAAAAATATTTACAAAAAAATCTGTAATTTTAGTTTAAAGGGACACTAAACCCAAATTTTTTCTTTCATTTTTTAGACAGAGCATGCAATTTTAAACAACTTTCTCATTTACTCCTATTATCAATTTTTCTTCGTTCCCTTGCTATCTTTATTTAAAAAGCAGGAATGTGATGCATAGGAGCCGGCCCATTTTTGGTTGAGAACCTGGGTTATGCTTGCTTATTGGTGGGTAAAGGTAAGCCTCCAATAAGCAAGTGCTCTCCATGGTGCTGAACCTAAAATGGGCTGTCTGCTAAGATTTACATTCCTGCTTTTAAAATAAAGATAGCAGGAGAACGAAGAAAAATTGATAATAGGAGTAAATTAGAAAGTTGCTTAAAATTTCATGCTCTATATGAATCATGAAAGAAAGAAAAAAAATTGGGTTCAGTGTCCCTTTAATTACTTCAACAGATAGTCTATTATATTCTATGGTGTTTTTACAGTTTTTGTTTACTTAAAACCAATCGTGTTATGGCAGCAGTTTATAAATTGTGATTTGTGCAAGAAAATGTGAGTAGGAATAAATCATCTAAATAAAAAATAAAAAAAGCTGAAACTTTCCAAAATTACCAAACTACCTGTTACTTTTTGTGACTCATCTATATCTGACAATTTATAAATACTACTTAAACCGCAGTAAAAAAAGGAACACGTACCATTAAAATAATGTATAATCCCTTATGAAGCATTATCTTTATAGATTGATGTTCTTAAAGGGCCATAATACCCAAATGTTTAAACACTTGAAAGTGATGCAGTATAGCTGTAAAAAGCTGACTAGAAAATATCACCTGAACATCTCTATTTAAAAAGAAAGATATTTTACCTGAAAAGTTCCTCAGTAGCCACATCCCATTGTAAAGGATTTCTAAGCAGCATATTAGTATGTCTGTCCTGGGACAGCTGAAAGGATGAGCCTCGTGCACTCTCATATTATTTCACCAATCAGGTAAAGGAAGCTTACTATGAAATCTCATGAGAGTTAAGTCAAATCTCATGAGATCACAGTAAGAGTTCATGACCTCAGCACTGCTGATGCTGATTGGCTGCTGTTCATTTCTTCATTTTTTTTTATTTTTACCTGCAGCTGGGAGCAGGTGAAGTATAACTTTTTACACAGAACTTACTCTGCTGAGCTGAGGAGATTGTGAGGTAAAATATCTTCTTTTTTTACATAGAGATGCTCAGGTGAGATAGTCTCTTATGGAGGATAGTACTCTTTGAAATGGGATTGAAGTTTTAAGTAATCCGGTCAGCCTTTCAGTGAGAGCATGGATGAAAGTTAGAGTTCGAAGATGCAGGGAGAGTCTTCCTGTGAAACCATCCCGACTCATATTAACAGCTCCTTGGCAATCAGCGTTGACGAGTTTCGCTGCCTGCCTTTATTCACTCAAGTCCATGTCAGAAGTGAGGCTACTATCTGTCACACTTGAAGGGCCATGTTCCTGTTCCACGGTGTAGATTCCGGTAAGATCATTTAATTTTATTTCGATATGTGAACGTAATATTAACGAAACAAGTTAGGGTCCCAGTGGGACTCCTTTTATCTTAATAAGGAATCATGGGTTAATATCTCCTGAATCAAGAAGCTTAGAGTGCGTTGAGCCATCCGCCTCCGAGGTTTCCATGTCCTTTGAGGCGTGTGCCCCAGACCCATTCTTGGCTACGCAAGCAGGTGTCCCTATGGCCTTTACTCCTTCTCCGGAAGGTGGCTTGTTTCCTCCAGAGGTTACTGCACGGTTCCACATGGCCATTTCTATGGCGCTGGCTCATTTATATCTCCCAAGTGAAATATTTTTAAGATACTGTCTGTGTTCTGTTAACCAGGGCCCGTCGGGCGTGGGATCACCTGATTCAGTTAGGCCTCTTGGGGAAGCGTTTGCCTCTGAGGCTTCAGGGGCCTCAATCTCGGGGCCAGTGTCTTTCGTTGATCTGGCGAGGGATGATTTTGCTTTCCATTATAGGCTGGCATGCCTTTGTGTTCTTTTAAGACATGTTTTGGTGATGTTAGAGGATTCCAGTCCTAGTGGGCCGAGGGATCCGAGGCCTTAGATGCAGGTTGGCAAGCTGGATAAGACATTTGGGGATGAAGCTAATCTCCTTAACGTCTCTGTTTTTCTTTTATGATTTGGTTCCAGTTCTGAGCTTGGGTGAATGGGGCCTCTGATCGACTGGTCCCGTTTTCGTTCTCATTCACCTTGGGTTTTCACCCACGGGTGCTGCCTTCCTTTTATTTTGATCCGGATTGGATGTGTTTGATTTGTTTTCTTAAGCTCATGTCTGATAGATTTCCGTTTTGAGCACGTTCTTCTCTGGAACCGATACTTGCGATTTTGTCGCGTGGGCACTTCCGCGGAGGTTGCACAATTTTGAATAACAGAATTATATTTTCTAATTCATCAAAACTTCGGGTCGAATTTCTTGGACCTTGGACAGTTTTGGAGTGTGCTTATACCAGGCGGGTACTGGTCGGACGCTTTTCTGCTGTTACTTGAGTTCATGTCACCCTCGTGGTGCTGATTTAATCCTGTCGGATTATGAGTGTCACTTGGCCTATTGATATGGACTCCGGGCTTGGAGCCTATTTTAAAGTATGAGGCCTAGTGTGTAGATACAACGCTTCCGAACGGAGGATTGTAAGTGCTGATCTAAGGTTAGCTTTTCCTGGCTACTCGCCTGGGATACGGGTCTGACTTTTCAGACTTCATCAATGGTTCTTCAGGTCTCTTTGGAGTTGGGAGATGTGAATGACCTCCGTGGTCTAGTGTTCCGAGTGGTGAACGATTTGCGTCCTCACTTGAGGTTCTTCTAGATGCTGACTCTTTAGCCTAATGACATTATTTTGTGGTGGCGGAGTCTCCTTCCTTCCCGTCTTGGGTGGATCGTCTGGTCTGGAAGACAGGCATGTCCTTCTTACCTTGCTAGAGTTGCGTTACTCTGGGAGGGGTAGTGCAGGGGTATCCCTGCCTTCTGTGGGGAGCTGCGATGCTCCCAGCCTTTAACCTGTTAAAGGGGTTTTTGGAGGACCGATCCTGCAACGATCTCTGGAGGCTGTTGCCTCTTCCATATAGGATCTACCCTTGGTCTGACCATGGTCTTCGACGCTCGTGTTATATTCGACCTCGTTGCAGATCTAGCCTTCGGGCTTGACAGTGGAGGGCCGAGGTTGGTTACAGACGGTCACCCTTCTGGGGTCAGGTAGATGACCATTTCTCCTCAATGCTCTGTTGGGGCTTCATAAGGGGGTGGTTTATGTCTAGCTCACTGGATGGCAAGCAGAAGGTTCAGGGTTCACATCCACCTTCGGATGCTGGTTGTTACCTTTCCAGCGTGTGTAACACGTAGTAAAGCTTGTCTATGAGATTTTTTCCTTGCAATCCAAGGGCACTGGGTGCCGAATTCTTAAACTGGTCAAGAGTTCTTTCAAACTCTTGGGTTTGAGGCTGTTGCTCAGTCGCTAAGTCTACGGACTTTAGATGGTGCGCTCCTAATCATGGGAGGCAGCTATTCCTCAGGAAGTTAGATCTTTCGATCGATTCCGTTGTCGAGGACTCTGTCCTAGGACCTTGTCTCTCCCTGCCTCGGGCTTCAACGGTTTTGTTTAACCTTAGGTTTTGTGTTCCCGCGTGTCCCTTGGAAGGGGACGGGGTTCTGTTCTCATGGGAGAGTCCTATCTGCCTGAGGCTTAGGCTCAAGGTCTCTCTGACGGGTCCCTACTGGTCTTCTGGGGCATTTGATGTCCCTTGCAGACACCAGGTGTCTTTTTAACTGGGCTGGCGATATTGGCCGAGGAGTCTCTATGGTAGGGTGGTTCCGTTACTTTAGTTCCCTTTCTCTCCTAGAGTGGGGGATGGGTTCTTGTGTATTCTCCTTGATTTGGAGTTACCTCAGTATCTGTGATGACCTGTAGGTCCTTGTTTTCTTGTCTTGTAGGTTTTTTTTTCCCTTCTTGCGTTCTCAGTATCCTGGAATGAGGAGAGGTGGAGTAGAGACTGGCTCCACCATTCCTGCAGCAGGATGTTGGGGGTTTGCACCCTGGTAAGGCTCCTGTTATTTGTTGGATTCTGATAGTTAGATGCTGGGGGTCTGAGAACTATCTTTACCAGACTTTTATTTGAGCTAGCAAAGTCAAAACTGTAGGGCTCACGTGACCAAAGTGGTAGAAGCGGCTTATATTCCCCTCCTGGGATTCCCTTTCACGGGAGCTCGTACACATACGAGTAGCTTGATTTCATCTGTTAAGCCCTCCTACATCTGACGTCACTGGACAGCTTGTAAAGAGCTCCGGTGCAAACGTATGCAAACAGCACTGCTCAATGGGAGGCAAACAAACACATGAACCTCTCTCCTCTCAATAGGCCATCTCCCACCAGGGTACCAGAAATGTGCAGACCGAATCCAAAGCACTCCCGGTATATATTTACACCAGCATCCAAACAAAGTTTACAGTTGATCACCATACTCAGTCTCAGCGGCTCATATGAATCCAATGTACAGGGGGTATTGCATATGAAAGATGTTCAGACTCAATCTGTGTAGCAGCATGATACAATTGCCAACAGCATATGTGTTTCACCCCTAAGGCAGACTTACACTGGGGCTTCATCAGGGCAGTAATCCACTAAACTCAGAACAGCCTTTTAAACTTTAATTGGCCCAGCCTACTTTGTGCATTTTTACCTTGTGCTCTTAAAGGTACATATCAGAATTATTCTCACATGCTTAAAAAAAATCCTATTTACATCTTTTTATTTCCAAACCTGGAAAACACTAAACTTTGATAGATATATATATATTTATATATATATATATATATATATATATATATATATATATATATCTCAAAAGCCAAATTAAGTGCACTCACTGTTACATCCACATCCGCCGGGGTGCTGCGTAGAAATGTATAGCAATAGTAGTCAACCCCCTAAGGGGAAGAAAAACGCTTCACTCTCCGGTCTTTGAAAAAACAGTAAAAGCCTTTAATCAATCCTCAAAGGAAATTAGTAGAAAGAAGTCATCCCAAACGTTTCGATACCTGCTGGTATCTTTCTCAATGGGTTTAGACAAAATCCTATGTCCCAAAAGCTCCTAACAACCCACACACCCACTCACCTATTTGTATCCCCTGGTGCAAATGTGACTACCGGTGCTCCCGAGATGCCGCCCACAACGCACGTCATATTACAAGTATCGAAGTAGAGACAGTATGGCTAATTACCATAGCCCCGCAATGACGAGCAAAGCGTCACCACGGCAAAACATCAGAGGCATCGCACATGTTGTGCAGCTATATCTCGAACAGCACCGGAAAGCCCCAATTAACTACGTGACAAAAAATCTCTAAAAATAGGATCCCTTGGTAATCCTAATATTACTAATCATTTTATTGTTAAAAGTGTTAGAAAACACTACAGGGAACCCTTGGTTTTAGAACTGGTACTATATTCAAACTGATCAAAAAACATTATCTTAGACTATCCACTAGTCTAATGCTTAATATTATAGAAAAAATAATAATAATAGAAACCAAGAAATAATACAAATAAAAATAAGAGTAAGAATAAAAAATAAAAGTAAGAATAAAATGAACACCCCATTAGTATACTTCAAGGCATACTGGAGTATGGTAGAAATCACTGAAGCTAGCAACAATACACTTATTCTCAACAAATCTCCAATTTAGAGGAGAGGAGTCCCATATAGTATGAATGTCACATTGGAGCCAACCATTTCAAAAATCCAGAGACAACCTAGATCGAACAATCATAGAAGCCTCATCATAAGAATACATTGTAGTCCAACTGTACATTCAATCCTTTTGGGGTCACGGTATCAAGCCGGTAGATCCAAGATGTTTCCACTTGAAGAAGTTTTGTATTTCTGTCTCCCCCTCTCCTCAAGGGGGGCACATGATCAATTAGCATTGTCCTCAGGCTTGCTGGTGTGTGTCCTGCCTGGAGGAAGTGCCGGGCAACCGGTTGGTCCGTTGTCTTTTTGTCTATTGCTGTCCTAATGGCATGGCAGTGATTCGCCATCCTTTCACGAAAGGTGGTAGAGGTTTTTCCCACATAGACAAAAGAACATGGGCACATCAATATGTAGATCACATAGGTGCTCATGCAGGATAATCTGTGTAGAATTTTATATTTTCTCCCTGTATGTGGGTGATGGAAATACATCCCAGTAAGCAACCTATTACAGGTTGTACAGTCTCCACATCTATAGCATCCTAGTTTCCTCTTGGCATCCATCCATGTGCCTTTCTCATAGCACCTAATAGGATCACTGAGAACCAAGATGTCCTTTAAATTAGGCGCTTTCTTATAGACCATGCGTGGGGCTGTCATATGTAGAAAGGGAAGTAGAATGGGAGGCAAACAATAGGCCATCTCCCACCAGGGTGCCAGAAATGTGCAGACCGAATCCAAAGCAGTCCCGGTATATATTTACACCAGCATCCAAACAAAGTTTACAGTTGATCACCATACTCAGTCTCAGCGGCTCATATGAATCCAATGTACAGGGGGTATTGCATATGAAAGATGTCCAGACTCAATCTGTGTAGCAGCATGATACAATTGCCAACAGCATATGTGTTTCACCCCTAAGGCAGACTCACACTGGGGCTTCATCAGGGCAGTAATCCACTAAACTCAGAACAGCCTTTTAAACTTTAATTGGCCCAGCCTACTTTGTGCAGTTTTACCTTGTGCTCTTAAAGGTACATATCAGAATTATTTTCACATGCTTAAAAAATCCTATTTACATCTTTTTATTTCCAAACCTGGAAAACACTAAACTTTGATATATATATATAAATCAAATGAAGGTGATAAGCGCACAGCGCACTCCCACTCGCTGATGAAATAAGGACCAGGGTGCAACAGATTCCAAATAACAAAGTCCAATGATTGCACTCTCTGGATTTAACTCACAGCAAACTTTAATGTGAATGTTTTCATCTGAGGAAGGAGTGAATGCTTCCAAAACAAAAATTAAAGTTTGCTGTGAGTTAAATCCAGAGAGACATTTCTTTATTGATTCACAAATCAAGCGAGTGCCGCTTGCCATTTGTGTATATAATTAGGATACCTACAGGATTATATATATATATATAATCCTATAATTCTATGGACAGCATCTTTGCTACAAGTATGTAAACGTTTGGTATATTTGTTATAATCAACTACACACTTCCGTACCAAACGTACTCAAAATCGCTTTAATGCTATACACAGTGTTACTATGAGGCTCAAAGCATAACCTGTTTCCATAAACGATCTGTAAAAAGTAGCAACACACAAAATGGTTCAACAAAATAAAGGTTTACATACTTGTAGCGAAGAGGCTGTCCTTAGAATATATACTGATGATACAAAAGAGCGTGGTGTGCTATTGCTCAATATGCTGGCAACACGAGTTTCATAACGACTATTAAAATGTGTTTTCCTCTTAAGACATAAAGTATAAAATTATAAACTATGTGAAACTCATATAAACTTATTTTTTGATATATGGATCGAATTTGTGGGTTTTAACATGAAACATAGCCAATGCAAGTGAAATAATGAAATTCTGTGAAATAGTCTACTAAAATGATATCACTATGTAACACATAGGATTATATGAATAAATCTGTGTTAAATAAATTAAATTTTTATTACAAATAACATAGATTTAGCATTGGCACCAATATACATCTAAAACATGAAAGTTGTATGTATTGTGGTATTTACCTCATATAATTATCAAAAGGTTACATGTTCAAATATTGTGAATTTGTATGTATTGTCGCGGTTTATTCCAACCACATAGTGATACATGTTTTTTACCTTTGGGAATGTTTGTATTATTGGGTTACACAATTTATGTTAATTTTTGTTAATTTTTATGGATTATGTTGTCTTGAAAAAGGCTTTAAGAAAAGCCAAAATGTTGAAACTTATAGCATATTTTAAAGACCTGTGAATGATCTTCCGTGATTGGTTTAATTATATTGGAGAAACTAAGGACAGCACCCTGGCAGTATGATCAAGGATTGAGTGCTTGGCAATACAAATTATATATATATAAAACAATGTGTGTGTACATATTTGTTTATGCATTTATACATGTATGTATGTAATTTTTTATATATATATATATATATATATATATATATATATATATATATATATATATATATATATATATATATATATATATATATACATATATACATTGAAGCCCTTTTTCAGGCAAATACCTGAAAACATGAAAAAGCATTTTTATGAAATATTAATATTTAATAATGGTTTTAACTATGTATTTACTGTAAATATTTCACATTCCAATGTTCTTCACATAGGGTAATATGTTCTACACACCGTATTTTTATATATATATATATATATATATATATATATATATATATATATATATATATATATATACACACAGGTAGCCCTCAGTTTACGCCGGGGTTAGGTTCCAGAAGGAATGGTTGTAAATTGAAACCGTTGTAAATTGAAATCCAGTTTATAATGTAAGTCAATGGGAAGTGAGGGAGATAGGTTCCAGGCCCCTCTCAAAATTGTCATAAGTAACACCTAATACATAATGTTTAAAGCTTTGAAATGAAGACTTTACATGCTAAACAGCATTATAAATCTAATAAAATAATCACACAACACAGAATATATAATTAACCTAAGTAAAATGAACAAAAACATTTGCTAAATAGCATTATAAACCTAATAAAATAAGCACACAACACAGACTTCACTTGCATTTTTCTGCAAACAGTTATTTCTATGCATTCCAATCTGGACTGATTTATAGACAGGAAGATCTTGTTCCTTTGAAATCTGCTCGATAGCTCAGGTCTGGTTAAACTGATTAATTTCAGCTTGCTTGGCTTTGCTGCAACACAAGCGGACAGCTCCACCTACTGGCTATTTTAATAAATGCACTGCTTCTCAATGATTTTCAATAGCAGTCACATGACTGGAAAAAAAGGTTGTTATTCTGAAACGGTGTAAATTGAACCGTTGTAAAACGAGGGCCACCTGTATGTATATATATTCATATATATTTTGCAAAAAAATAATCATATATATATATATATTTATTTAAGAATAAATAGAACATATTCTTCTATGTGAAGAATATTATAATGTGAAATATTCATATTTCATGTCGGGTTTATCGCTCTTGAATAAACATAAAGACCACTGCTCCATAACTGGTCCGCCTGCTCTGGGCTGCAGACATCAATCCACCCAATCCCATACGATTGGGCTGATTGACACTCCCTGCTAGCGGCCGCGAATCTGCAGGGGGCGGCATTGCACAAGCATTTTCTCAAGAACTGCTTGTGCATTGATACTACATTGTATCATGTCCGCTCGCACTTCGGCCCCATAATCTTGTTTTCATGAATATACTCTTGAACATAATCCATTCCCGTATCTTCTGCACTACTGATGTCAAGCTTACTGGCCTATAGCTTCCTGGACCAACCTTGCTTCCCTTTTTAAAAAGTGGCACAACATTTAGCTTTATGCCAGGTAGGGCTGGGCGATATGGGGGGAATTGTGATTTAAAAAAAAATAAATGTTTATTTAACACTACAGAATCTTACTGTACATGTTTCTCAATACACTCTTGGAGCATAAAAATGAACACTTATAATTAGAGAAAAAATAAAAAAACCTGTGCGCTGCACCACTGTGTACTACTACTGATGTTTG
Source organism: Bombina bombina (assembly GCF_027579735.1). Lineage (NCBI taxonomy): Eukaryota > Metazoa > Chordata > Amphibia > Anura > Bombinatoridae > Bombina > Bombina bombina. Next base: position 98,530,965 of record NC_069507.1, read on the forward strand.
ATGATCTTCTGGGAATCTACACTTGACTCAACTAAATTATATATTAAATAAATATAAATAATATAATATTACATTTATCATCTATCTATCTAGTAAATAACTCTATATATCATTCATCCTCTATAATCTATCTACTAGATGATAGAGCAGTACGTAGTTGATATTATTTATATATATTTTGGTAACATTGTGTTGAATATATAATATTTTACAATTCACTTCACAATACATCCTGCAAGCAACCCTTAACCCCTTAACGACCGAGGACGTGCAGGGTACGTCCTCAAAAAAAAGGCAGTTAATGCCTGAGAACGTACCCTGCACGTCCTCGGTTTGGAAAGCAGCTGGAAGCGATCCTGCTCGCTTCCAGCTGCTTTCCGGTTATTGCAGTGATGCCTCGATATGGAGGCATCCTGCAATAACCTTTGGTAGCCATCCGGTGCAGAGAGAGCCACTCTGTGGCCCTCTCTGCACCGGAGATCGGTGGCTACCTGCGTTGGTGGGTGGGAGCCGGACCGGGAGGCGGGTGGCGGCCATCGATGGCCCTGGTTATGTGCAGGGGGGGCGGGATCGTGGGCGGGGACGAGCAGGGGCGTGCACGGACGCGCGGGGGCGGGCGCGTGCACGGGGAGGGAGCGGGTGGGAACCGCTACACTACAGAAAAGGATTTAATAAAAAATGTATAAATATCGAAATCTTTAAAAAAAAAAAAGATCAGCAAGGTGGTGGGGGTTTGTCTGTGTGGGGGGGGGGGAAGCTACACTACAGAAAAAAGCCCCAAAAAAATAAAAAAAGCACTTTTTTTTGCAAACTGGGTACTGGCAGACAGCTGCCAGTACCCAAGATGGCCCCCAATGAGGCAGAGGGGAGGGTTAGAGAGCGGTTTTGGGGGGGATCAGGGAGGTTGGGGGCTAAGGGGGGGATCCTACACCCTAGCATATGTAAATATGCTAAAAAAAATTTTTATTTTTTTTAAAAAACCCTTTTATTTTAGTACTGGCAGACTTTCTGCCAGTACTTAAGATGGCGGGGACAATTGTGGGGTGGGGGAGGGAAGGGAGCTGTTTGGGAGGGATCAGGGGGTGGGATGTGTCAGGTGGGAGGCTGATCTCTACACTAAAGCTAAAATTAACCCTGCAAGCTCCCTACAAACTCCCTAATTAACCCCTTCACTGCTAGCCATAATACACGTGTGAGGCGCAGCAGGATTTAGCGGCCTTCTAATTACCAGAAAGCAACGCCAAAGTCATATATGTCTGCTATTTCTGAACAAAGGGGATCCCAGACAAGTATTTACAACCATTTGTGCCATAATTGCACAAGCTGTTTGTAAATTATTTCAGTGAGAAACCTAAAATTGTGAAAAATTTAACTTTTTTTTCAATTTGATCGCATTTGGCGGTGAAATGGTGGCATGAAATATACCAAAATGTGCCTAGATCAATACTTGGGGTTGTCTACTATACTACACTAAAGCTAAAATTAACCCTACAAGCTCCCTAAAAGCTCCCTAATTAACCCCTTAACTGCTGGGCATAATACACTTGTGGTGCGCAGTGGCATTTAGCGGCCTTCTAATTACCAAAAAGCAACGCCAAAGCCATATATGTCTGCTATTTCTGAACAAAGGGGATCCCAGAGAAGAATTTACAACCATGTATGCCATAATTGCACAAGTTGTTTGTAAATAATTTCAGTGAGAAACCAAAAGTTTGTGAAAAAATTTGTGAAAAAGTGAACGATTTTTTGTATTTGATCGCATTTGGCGGTGAAATGGTGGTATGAAATATACCAAAATTGTCCTAGATCAATACTTTGGGATGTCTACTAAAAAAAAATATATACATGTCAAGGGATATTCAGGGATTCCTGAAAGATATTAGTGTTCTAATGTAACTAGCGCTAATTTTGGAAAAAAGTGGTTTGGAAATAGCAAAGTGCTACTTGTATTTATGGCCCTATAACTTGCACAAAAAGCAAAGAACATGTAAACATTGGGTATTTCTAAACTCAGGACAAAATTTTGAAACTATTTAGCATGGGTGTTTTTTGGTGGTTGTAGATATGTAACAGATTTTGGGGGTCAAAGTTAGAAAAAGTGTGTTTTTTTCAATTTTTCCTCATATTTTATATTTTTTTTATAGTAAATTATAAGATATGATGAAAATAATGGTATCTTTAGAAAGTCCATTTAGTGGCGAGAAAAACGGTATATAATATGTGTGGGTACAGTAAATGAGTAAGAAGAAAATTACAGCTAAACACAAACACCGCAAAAATGTAAAAATAGCCTTGGTCCCAAACGGACAGAAAATGGAAAAGTGCTGTGGTCATTAAGGGGTTAATGAACATTTATAAATAAAATATATTGTATTATTGTAATATGTAATCAAACTCAATGTTATGCGTCACAGAAGTTAAACATTTTTTTAAAAAAAATCAGTAAGGCACTTCAAAGTTTTTTTACGATATTCACTTTATTGCTCACAACTTTGAGCAGTCCCACCACCGCTTGACCACCGCCACAACACCCCCGGATGACTTCCACACACTCTTCACTGGTTCGCCTCTCATCCTACCCCTCCGCCTCCGTCTTCATGACGATCTGAAGATTTTTTATTTTTTTAAATTGCAAACTCTCACGGTTTTAAAACCGTGGCAATTAATTGCGGTTTAAAACCGCATCCGCGATTAATCGTGCAGCCCTAATGCCAGGCCTGGGGTACTATACCTGAGGATAACGAGTCTTGAACAATTAAGAGTAGAGGTTTGGCTATGACAGTGCTAAATTTCCTTAGACCCTTGGGTGTACCTGGGGTTTTATTTACCTTGATATTGTCCATTTTTTTTTCATATTGGTAATGGCTTGCATATTGTAGTTTGTTTCAATATCACTTCCACTGGTTCCTCTCTTGTTTATAATGAAGAGAAAAAAATGTTTAGCACCTAAGCTTTGTATTTAGCCACATTGGGTTGGATTTATTTATTTTATTTTATAACATTAAACATTAAAATTAAAAGCCTTGGTTGGACCCTTGTTACACTGCGTATGGAAACTGATTTGAAACGTGACCATGGTTTGATCACTATTACCTAAATGTTCTTTGACTTCTTTGTTTGTTTTGTTATCCAGCATAGATTTATTTCTAGTTAAAGGGACACTAAACCCAAACAATTTCTTTCATGATTGAAGTAGAGAATACAATTATTAACAACATTCCAATTTACTTCTATTATCTAATTTGCTTCATTCTTTAGATATCCTTTGTTGAAGAAATTGCAATGCACATGGGTGAGCCAATCACGAGGCAACTATGCGCAGCAACCAATCAGCACCTATCTAGATATGCTTTTCAGCAACGTATATCAAGGCAACGAAGCAAGTTAGATAATAGAAGTAAATTAGAAAGTTGTTTAAAATTGAATGCTCCTAAATCATGAAAGAAAAAATTTGGGTTTCATGTCCCTTTAACTCCACTATTAATTGTGACATTAAAATACTGGGTAAATATTATGTAACACTCATTTGTGTTTTTATTTTTTATAGTTTGGATTTTTTATGTATATTTTGAGGGCTGTTGTGAAAGATATATTCTAGTTTTTAAATATTCAATATTATAAGTTATTGATGTATTCAGTTTTTGGGGAGTGGGGTAATTTATTCTTATTTAAGCAACATTTTACCAATAAAGTTTTTTTTTACTTCTCTTGCAGGAATGCTGGCTTAGGCGTCTGTGCTATGGCTTGTAGATTTGGGGGCATCCTTGCACCATTTGTACCTTCAATGGTAAGAGTTTTTAAACTTTTTGATGTTCTACTATGAGAACATTAGAAAAAAAAAAAACATTATAAAACACTTGATTAGATATTCTGAAGTAGAAATGCCTCCCAGAAGTCTAAGGGTGTGGGTTCCCACTGCTACAGGTAACTCTTCACGTCCTTATTGAATTCTGTTTGTACCTATTTGGACTAATATAGGCTGAGCTGTAGCCTCTTCTTCAGGTGAGGTGTTTGTTATTTTGCTTTGGGGGGAAAGCGTGATTTAGCCCAACTCAATACAGCTTATTAATTACTGTAAGTGTCCAGCCACCCCCAGATTGCCAGTGACCTTTCAGATGATCCCAACATCTTCTATACTTTAGAAACATTAACTTGGGTTTCCCCCATTGCATTTGTAGACTCTAGCTGACTCGCAGAAGTTAAACCCTGTCAGTTACCCTCTCCTATATGCTCTTATCCTGCTAGGACAGTCAGGATAGCTTCAGGTATTCTCCAGCTTACTTTTTAAATGGACATTGTACATGTCACGGATTCCAGGCTGCTAAGGGTAAACCTCCACCCCCTACTACCTAGCCCCCTCCATTCTCTCACCGGATTTGGACTTTTAAGAGCATTCGCAATCTCCCAGATGTTTTGTTTTATTTGTGTGTGATCTGTACCTCCTCACGGAAGAGCTGATCTCTCACTGCTAAACCATCTCCAGTTGGCCGGGCCCCTGGAACTGCTGGTCGGCCGCATCACCCCAGACACCCGCTAACTTATACCCCAGGTCGTTTCAGCGACCCTTTACTCCAGAGCTTCGCTCTTTTGGGGTTTGGTATCTCCTAGGGAGGGCAAGAGGTGAGGTGATTGCTGGAAGAGAGCTCCCTTGGGAACTGGGGTTTCCAGACCTCCCTACAGCTCCTATTTCCCCATAGCCTTCCTGGTGTACGTTTGATCACCGGTAGCTCCGGCCCCCAGCCATGGATCACGTCGCTTTTTAGCCTGTAGTATCTGGGGACCGAGGGCTTTCCAACGACACCCTGGAAGTGCCGACGCTCACCCGGGATCACCCCGAAATAGCCACCTCTGTACCACTGGGACTCTGTAAGACAATGGACACTATGGGGGGGGGCGCCAGCCTGTCTGGAGGGGCGGGAATGGCGGGAGATCTGAGGGTCTGATAAGACTCCTCATCAAGATGTGTTTGTGTATATAAGCAGTGTGTTTCCACAATAAAGTTGTTCTTTTTGTTTCACCCGAATACTAGACTGTCTAGTCATTTGGGTGGGCTCCACTATAATCGCTTTCTCCTCTACATAACGGCATGTTCCAGGTATAGGAAGGACACTTTGGCTGAGCTACCTTGTCGGGGTAGCCGGTATCCGTCACAGTACACTAGATTTTTCTTTGCATAAATGTTTTGTAGATGATCCATTTATATAGCCCATTTGGGTGTTTTTCTACAAATGTATAGTTTTGCTTATTTTTAGATAACATTGTGATGATTTTCAGACTCCTAACCAAGCCCCAAAGTTTTAGATGCATACTGATGTATACAGACTTCAGATTGCTTTTGTTTGTTTAATGGGTCTTTTGATATTCAGGGGAGAGTGGAGGAGTGGAGGTTCTGCTATCAACCCCTTTTAGTGGTTGTCCCAGGCTAATCTCATCAACAGTGCTAAATTGGGAGCTTCAAAGTAAGTTTTTAACAGATTTTATACTGGATTTTTATATCAGTATCTGTGCATATTATTCTTTATATTAGTGTCTTATACATGCAGTGAAATGAAAAATGGTGTTTACTGCCCCTTTAACTGCACTGTACTGTCTATTGTACTTAATGCTTATCAAGATGACCGTGTCATACTGAAAAATGCACCGAAGGGCTCAGGTGTGTGCTCTTTTATTTGTGGTAATTGTAGGGTTGTCCCTTAATATACAGAACTTTTATGAGTTATACATTCTGCAGGGGGTGCAGGGAGGAATATGAATAGAGCTGTCCAGAAACACAATACATGTTCCTCTCTGCACACCCTGCAGCATGTGTAAGTCATAAGTGTCCAGGAAAACATGGCTGAGGTGGCAACCTTAGGTAATTGTGGGGTTAATGGGTCTATATGTATGCGTTTCATTTTTTTCTGCCTGTTCTAGTGTTTGTATAGTAATTTCCACAAATGTATGTAGTTGCCCCTTTAAGTACTGTGTACATGAAATTTACTTTTGCATTTTAGCAGCTTTACTTTAGAATGTAAACCTGCTGCTGTTTGTATTATTGCTCCTAGGACCTGCATGGGTCTGGGGCAAGTTATATAATTTAATTGTTATTTGGACACCTGTTTGCTTCAGATAAGTCATTGCTCTTTCTGTTAAGAAAGAATTGCTGTTTGTTCTTGAATTTGTCTCAAGAAGTGTATCAAGAGGCAGAGGATTCTGGTATTCCTGCTATTTCTGATTCAGTGAGATATTGTGGAATATTTAAGGCAACATTTGTTAGACATTTTGAGATTTGCAATGCTGTAATGATTTTTCTTATGACAATATCTCTTAAAGGGACATGAAACCCAATTGTTTTTTCTTTTATGATTCAGAGAGAGCATACATTTTTTAACAACTTTCCAATTTATTTCTATGATCTATTTTGCTACATTCACTACTGGGAGCTAGCTGAACAGATTAGCAAGCCAAGTACAAGAGGTATATATGCACAGCCATCAATCAGCAGCCACCTAGGCATACTTTTCAACAAAAGGTTTACAATGAGAACTAAGCAAACTAGATAATAGAAGTAAATTGGAAAAACTGGGTTGTGCCTTAGAGGAGGTGTAAACATAAATCTTCCTACACTTTAACAGATTTAGGGGTCGATTTATCAAAGCTGAGGCGGACAGGGGCGCATATACTGTCTGCCTCAGCTCGCCTCTGGCGGGACGAATTTCCCCGGAGGAAATTACCATTGCACACAAGCGCTATTTTGCGCTTGGGTGCAATCACGCGCGGGCAGGAGCTGTCAATCTCCTCTGTCGGACTAGACCACAGAGATTGAATTTCGCCACCTTAGAGGTGGCGAAAAGGTTAGGAGAGCAGCGGTCTCATGACCGCTACATGTTAAATATGGCGAGCAGGTTCTTGTGAGAACTTGCAGCTGTAGGGGCTTTGATAAATTGTAGGGGCTTTAATCTGTGTAATTTATATAGTTTTTTGGACAGATTTCTAGTGAATGGTAAAGGCCTGGTCACAAATGATGTCCTGTATTCTTTTGCTGAATCACTGTTTTGCGTAGATGTACCTGATCTAGATACCGGTTTCCATATCATCCAAACGTTCTGTGGTTCCTTAAAAAGACTGTTTTCTTTAAAAGAACAAAATAATATTCTCTATTTAAAAAAAAAATTCATCATTTGCTGGGGCCCACCCAACATGCTTAAATAATGTGTAGATTGATTCATATAAAGAGCTCATTTTCCAGTCTGCATTAATTCTTGGCAAACAAGTCCGTTTGAATCTATTATTTCTGACACTTTTCGTTTAGAAAATTCCTTATGTTTTTTCACCATTGCTAATGCTCACCAATGAGAGAACCGCTCTTAAGGGGAGCAATGAGCAGAATTTACCACTCCTTTCTCTTATCACCTTATAGGTGGATTTCCTTAAAGGGACACTAAACCCAACATTTTTCTTTTGTGATTCGGATAGAGCATGCCATTTTAAGCAACTTTCTAATTTACTCCTATAATCATTTTTTTCTTTGTTCTCTTGGTATCTTTATTTGACAAGCAGGAATGAAAGCTTAGGAGCCGGCCCATTTTAGGTTTAGCACCTGGGTAGCGCTTGCTGATTGGTGGCTAAATGAAGCCACCAATCAGTAAGCGCTATCCAGGGTGCTTAATAAAATACCATATACTGTATGTTGGGGGACATTTATAAAATTAACCAGAGATCTGATCTCTGGTTAATTTTATAAGTCGTTACTTGTAATGTCTGGTTAATTATCCCGCGCCCGCAAATTGGCAAATTTAGCCCTTATTTTACATTCAGATCTTTTAAAATGCAGTAAAAATAAAAATGCTTTTACGAAATAGAGTATTTTATTTTTACAGCAGACATTCCTTTTAATTTCTTTGCGATTATTTTTTTTCTGCACATTTTGTTTTGCCAGAGTAATTCTTCCAGAGTAATAGATGTAATATAATTGAAGTAATAAAATAATTTAGAATTCCTTTTGCTACCACATTTCAAGACATCTTTAGTTAATTTTGCACTAGTTCTGGTTGGTGCAACCACAATTTCATAGATTTTCTCAGTGGTGGTATCTCTCATCAGATAATTTCCCTCAAATGTTGGCAGACAGTGTACAGGTTCTCTAATTAAAGGTTTCTTCAGCTAAACCTGACTCATTTATGGAGATCACTTTTTTGGTTTTAGGCACAGTGTGGCACAGAGTCTTCCCGTCCTAAACATGCTTTAGAGCCCAGAGACCTGGGAGCACTTCTCTGTCAGCATTATTTTTGTATTCAGTCAGACAACATGATAGTGGTGCCATTCATCAACTGTCACAGGAGGTGTTAACAGCAGACTTTCAATATCATCAAGTTGACAGGGCAAACTATAGAATTCATATTTCCTGTCATTTGAACTCGCAGACAGATGTTCAGAGTCATCGGAAGTTTCATTCCATGGAGTAGTCTCTTAACAAGAATACTTTATCTGTCATATTCCTAGATATGGGGATTTTTGAAAATTGACCCAATGGGAACAATGGAAAAGTGGGAGGTTGCCAAGTACTGATCCAAAAGCAGGGATCCGTATGCCTTTGCTGTGGGCACTGTGACTAATCCTTTGTCTTTTAAACTTGTTTATATCTTTCTTTCAACTGTTTTGGTACAGTGATTCAAAACTTCACACAGGACAAACATGGTCCAAGAGAACGACTTACAGGCTTACTAAAATAGTCTATATCAGATTCTTGATCTTCTGTCTTAGCATATAGTCTATTACCAAGACCTAATAGCACCTGCACTGATAGGTTACTGAATTTTTAATTCTCAAATCTAAAAAAAAAATCTGAAGGCACATAGACCTTTAACAGCTAATACATATTTACATGTTGCAGGCCAACCTTGGAAAGTAACGTTAAAATATGAATGAATCTAGGAATTTCATACCTATTCCACGTATTTTGGATTTTTTGTTTCAAAATGGCATGGATATGGATCTTACTAAATTCTCTGAAAGTTCTGTTTTTATCCGTCTCTTCAGCATTATTCTTTAAAACCTTGAAATAAAGTTTCTTTAAAGTTACTAGCCTTTATAGGTTTTTGATCATGTTTAAGTCCACAGCTAGGTACATTCATATGCTGGGTTTCTTCTTTGTGTTTTTCCGTATCTTATTTTCAGGACAGTGTGATGGAACCCTATAATTTCTGCTGAACATGCTTTCTTCTCAGAACATTAACTTTGTGATTGTGGTTTCTTCATTCTTTCCAACTTCGAGGGAAAAATTGCAAAAATGTCCAAGCTCATTCCACACAGGATGCTGCAGCTTTTTTTGCCTGAGAGATTTTAAGACCTCACTAGTCTTTTTATAAAGCCCAGCTTTGGTACTGACCCACCTATTCTTATATAGTTTATAACTATAACAGATTTCTTTACATTTGAAACTGCATGAAGGTTGTTGTATTGTTCTTAGAGGCTATATATAGTGATGGGATACCACATCTCCAGACTTCTGGTAAGTATTTCTACCTACTCCTGTGATCACAGGTCACCTACCCAATTATTATAAAATGTTTCCATCTAAAGGGGAGGAGAGTCCACGGCTTCATTCATTACTATTGGGAATTAAGAAACTGGCCACAAGGAGGAGGCAAAGACACCCCAGCCAAAGGCTTAAATGCTTCCCTCAGTCATTCTTTGCCTTTCGTCACAGGAGGATGGCAGAGGAGTGCCGGAGTTTCGTAGTCTCTTACGGAGGGTAGTACTCTTCGCAATGGGACTGGAGTTTTAAGTAGTCCTGTCAGCCTCTCAGTGAGAGCCTGGTCGAAAGTTAAAGTCCGGAGATGCAGGGAGAGTCTTTCTGCGAAACCACCCCAACTCATATTAACAGCTCCATAAGCAATCAGCGTTGACGAGTTTCGCTGAGCGAGGCTACTAACCTGTCACACTTGAAGGGCCGTGTTCCTGTTCCACGGCGTAGAGTCTGGTTAAGATCGTTTAATTTTTTATTAATAATGATAACATAGAAGACAGGGTCACAGTGTGGCGCCTTTTTATCTTTACAGAATCAAGGGTTAATATTCCTGGAAGGGGGATTATTGAACAGGGGGGTTTATACATCATATTGTTTATTGTGTCATTGCTGCGCTATGTGTGAGATGAGGCTCTGGCAATGTGTGGAACTTTCATGTTACTTGGTAATCTTGCATGGCCATTTTTGGAGCGTTTTTCCCTAGTGCAGGGGCGGACCTGTGAGACATTCCATGCGTCTGGGTGTGGCTATCTATCCTTCCTGTTGATCTGGGCGCAGGAGACGTAGCAGTTTCTGTAGTCAGGGTCCTAGGAGGGGGTGAGTGCCCCTGCCATTGGTGGTATAAAGGTGCCATTTTAATAAATTTTATCTTTCCAGAATCAAGGGTTAATATTCCTGGAAGGGGGATTATTGAACAGGGGGTTTATACATCATATTGTTTATTGTGTCATTGCTGCGCTATGTGCGAGATGAGGCTCTGGCAATGTGTGGAACTTTCATGTTACTTGGTAATCTTGCGTGTCCATTTTTGGAGCGTTTTTCCCTAGTGCAGGGGCGGACCTGCGAGGCATTCCATGCGTCTGGGTGTGGCTAGCTATCCTTCCTGTTGATCTGTGGCGCAGGAGACGTAGCGGTTTCTGTAGTCCGGGTCCTAGGAGGTGGTGAGTGCCCCGGCCATTGGTGGTATAAAGGTGCCTTTTTAATAAATAATAGTTAGTCTAACCAAGGCGCGCAAGAGATGGAGGACTCTGACGTGTTGGAAGGCTTTCCTTCCTTAATAAAGTCTCATTCCTGTGTTTATTGTGAGGAGGTTCTGGTAGATAGCCTGCTCAACTATGTTACACATGCCTTGATAAAGTTACAACATCTAAATGTAAACAGGTGTCTAGTACTACTGAGCCGTCCACCTCTGAGGATTCTTCGTCCCGGCAGGTGCGTTCCCTACATTCAACTCCGATTGCACATGCAGCTCCCTGGTTTCCGACCGTTACTCCTTTGGGAGAGATTCGTTGGCCATCAGACTTTGCGGACCAACTGGAATCGGTGGTTTCAAAGGTGATCCATGCCTTACTACGTTCTGCTAAGCGCAAGCGTAGGGTTTATCATAGCGGCCCAGCCCAGTGTTTGTCCTCGCCAATCGGAAATCCAGAGGCTCTATACGAGGACGAGGCCCACTCCGACTCTTCGGAGGAGGCCCCTTCTAGGTCGGAGTCCATGTCATCTAAACCTTCGTCAGCGGAGGAGCCTGGTTATAGCTTTAGGATGGAAAATTTGCGCTTTCTATGGCAGGTGCTTGCTACTCTGGAGGTTCCGGAACCTAAGATACCAGAGGAACCTGCAATTCCTAGGTTTGACAAGGTATACGAGGACAGGGTAGTACCTCAGTCTTTCCAGGTTCATGTTAAGATGGCTAATATTATTAAGAACGAATGGTAGCGATTATGTTCTTCCTTTTTCCATTCTTCTTTCTTTATAAAACTGTTCCCCGTTCTGGACTCTCAGCTTGAGCTGTGGGGGACCATCCCTAAGGTGGATGGGGTATCTCTACGCTCGCGAAGCGGACAACTATTCCCCTCGAGGATAGTACGTCGTTTAAAGAGCCCATGGATAAAAAACTGGAAAACATGTTGAGAAAGATGTTTCAGCACACAGGGTTTATTTTTCAGCCAGCAGCGGCCTTTGCGTCAGTCGCTGGAGCTGCGACATATTGGTGTGAATCCATCGACGAGATACAGGAGAAGATGAATGCGCTGAAGATCGCCAATTCTTTAATATGCCTGAATGCTAAGGTGTCAGGTTTTTCTGTTTTAGCGTTCAGGGCTCTGTGGCTAAAATCTGGTCTGCGGACATGACCTCTAAGGCGAGGCTGTTGTCCTTGCCTTTTCAAGGAAAGATCCTGTTCGGTCCAGGATTGGATTCAATGATATCCACGGTTACGGGAGGCAAGGGAAGCTTTCCTACCGCAGGATAAGAAGGCTAAGCCTAAATAATCTACTTTTCATCCCTTTTGTGCAGATAAGGCCCAGCGCCAGCAACCCGCCGCAAAAGCGGATCAGTCCAAGGGATCTTGGAAGCCGGCTCAATCTTGGAACAAGTCTAAGCAGAACAAGATGCCTGCCAAGACGAAATCGGCATGAAGGGGCGGTCCCTGACCGGTCTCCGGATCACGTAGGGGGCAGATTATCTCTATTCTCAGACGCATGGTTGCAGGACGTTCCGGACCCTTGGGTTCTAGAAGTGGTCTCCTAGGGTTCAGATCCCATCCGCCCGAGGGCAGATTCCTCCTGTCAAACCTGACTTCAAGACCAGAAAAGAGAGGCCTTTCTAGAGTGTGTGAGAGATCTCGCCTCTCTCCCTAGTAGAGAGGGGTCTAGAGTACTATTCCAACCTTTTTGTGGTTCCAAAGAAGGAGGGCACGTTCCGCCCGATTCTGGACCTAAAGTGTTTAAACAAGTTTGAGTGTTCCATCGTTCAAAATGGACACTATCAGATCTATTCTGCCCCTAGTTCAAGAGGGACAGTTCATGACAAATTTAGACTTGAAGGACGCTTACCTTCATGTGCCAATAAACAGGGACCATTTCAGTTTCCTAAGATTTGAATTTCTGGACCAACACTTCCAGTTTGTGGCCCTTCCTTTTGGTCTGGCGTCTTCACAAAGGTTCTCGGTGCGCTGCTTGCAGTGGCCAGATCCAGGGGCATTGCGGGGGGCCCCTTACCTAGATGACATCCTAGTTCAGGCACCGTCGTTCAGCCTCGCAGAGTATCATTTGAGGGCTCTTCTTCTTCTGCTCCAATCTCACGGTTGGAAGATCAACTCAGGAAAGAGCTCCCTGGTTCCCAGCAACAGGGTGGAGTTCCTGGGCACGATAATAGACTCTATGTCCATGAAGATGTTTCTCACCGATCAGCGGTGCAGGAAGCTTGCATCCACCTGTCTAGCCCTTCAGTCCTCCTCAAGCCCATCAGTGGCTCAATGTATGGAGATGATAGGTCTCATGGTGTCAAGCATAGATGTCAACCCATTCGTCAGGTTCCACCTAAGACCTCTTCAATTGTGCATGTTGAGACAGTGGAACGGCGATCATTCAGATCTATCACAGCTGATATTCCTGGATGCTTGGCTCGGACTCTGAACTCCCTCTCTTGGTGGATTCGTCCGGAGGAACTGTCCATGGGGACATCCTTCTTGAGACCGTCCTGGGAGATTGTGACGCCAGTCTGTCAGATTGGGGAGCTGTTTGGGGTGCCAGGATGGCACAAGGAAAGTGGTCCAGGGAGGAGTCTCTCCTTCCGATCAACATCCTAGAACTACGAGCAATCTACAATGCTCTGAAGGCTTGGCCTTCTCTGGGGTTGGTCAGTTTTATCAGATTCCAGACCGACAACATTACCTCATTGGCTTACATCAACCATCAAGGGTGTCTCGGATCCTGGAGTGTGCGGAGTCCCACAACTGCTCACTCTCAGCGATTCACATTCCGGGTGTGGACAACTGGGAAGCGGACTTTCTCAGCAGATAGTCCTTCCATCCAGGGGAACGGTCTCTCCACCCCGAGGTGTTTGTCTAAGATGGGGAACGCCGGAGATAGATCTCATGGCATCTAGACTCAATTGCAAGCTACCTCGATACGGGTCAAGGTCCAGGGATCCCCAGGCAGAGCTGATAGATGCCTTAGTGGTTCCTTGGGGATTCAGCCTAGCTTACATTTTTCCACCGATACCACTTCTACCTCATGTAGTGGCACGCATCCAACAGGAGCGGGCCTCGGCCATTCTGATTGCTCCTTCGTGTCATCCTCTCCGCCGTGGAGGTTACCCTGTTGCAGGGATCTGCTGTCACAGGGCCCCTTTCAGCATTGAAATCTAGATTCTCTGAGGCTGACTGCGTGGAGATTGAATGCCTAGTCTTAGCCAAGAGAGGCTTTTCTGAAAGTGTGATTGATACTCTAATTCAGGAAAGGAAGCCAGTCACTCATCGCATCTACCATAAGGTGTGGAGGACTTACTTGTCCTGGTGTGAGAAGCATGGGTATCCTTGGCATAAGGTGAAGGTATCCAGGATTCTGTCCTTTCTCCAAGATGGTTTGGAGAATGGTCTTGCCGCTAGTTCCTTAAGGGGACAGATTTCGGCATTATCAGTTTTGTTGCATAGGAGACTCGCTGAGCTCCCTGACATTCAAACTTTTGTTCAGGCTCTGTCTAGAATCAGGCCTTTCTTTAGACAGTCGGCTCCGCCTTGGAGCTTAAACTTAGTACTTAAGGTTTTGCAGAGGGTTCCGTTTTAACCTATGCATTCCATAGACATTAAGTTTCTGGCCTGGAAGGTTCTCTTCCTGTTGGCTATTGCATCGGCACATAGAGTATCTGAACTAGCTGCCTTGCAATGTGACCCTCCTTATCTGGTGTTTCATGCAGATAAGGCTGTACTTCACACTGAGTTGGGGTTTCTCCCCAAGGTGGTGTCTAACCGTAACATCAATCAGGAAATAGTTACTTCATAACCTGGATGTTGTTCATGCCTTGAAGTTCTATCTTCAGGTTACAAAGGATTTCAGACAGTCTGCATCTCTTTTTGTGGTGTATTCTGGGAAGCGCAAGGGGCAAAGGGCCTCTGCTACTTCTTTGTCTTTTTGGTTGAGGAGCTTGATTCACTTGGCTTATGAGACGACGCAACATAAGCCTCCTCAGAGGATCACGGCTCATTCAACTAGAGCTGTGGCTTCGTCTTGGGCCTTCAAGAATGAGCAAATTTGTAAGGCGGCTACCTGGTCCTCCTTACACATTTTTACAAAGTTTTACAAATTTGATGTTTTTGCTTCTTCGGAAGCTGTTTGTGGTGCCCTCAAATTAGGGTCCGCCTTTTACCCTCCCGGTTTCATTCAGTGTCCTCTAGAGCTTGGGTATATGTTCCCATTAGTAATGAATGAAGCCATAGACTCTCCTCCCCTTTAGATGGAAAACATAAATTATGCTCACCTGATAATTTCATTTCCATCGAGGGGAGGAGAGTCCACGGCTCCCGCCCGTATCTCTGTTGGGATTTTATCATCTTCTGGCAAATGTATCATCATCTTCTGGCACTTTTTTTACCCTGATATTTCTCCTACTGTTCCTGGTTCCCTCGGCAGAATGACTGGGTAATAAGGGAAGTGGGGGAGGTATTTAAGCCTTTGGCTGGGGTGTCTTTGCCTCCTCCTGCTGGCCAGGTTCTTAATAGTAATGAATGAAGCCGTGGACTCTCCTCCCCTCGATGGAAATGATATTATCAGGTAAGCATAATTTATTTCGAGTGTGATCTAATTTATTAGTAAGTTTAAGTCTGGTTATTTAACAATAGTTTGTGGACCTGAGTGAGTTTGTTTGTTAAGAGATTTAAATACTTAGGAGTTGATCAGAAATCTTTTAAAAAAAAGTTTATATAATGATTCTTCTACAATTCACCTTAAATAGACATAAAACCCAACATTTTTCTTTCATGCATCTGATAGAACATACAGTTTTAATCAACGTATGCTTTGTTGAAAAGCATGGATGTAATCACAGGAGTGTGCACGTGTCTGCAGCAGTTTTGCAACAATATTATACTTTAGCAAGAGCACTAGATGGCAGCAATATTTCCAGTCATTTAGGGCTTCAAGCATGTGCACGTTACCTACCTAGGTATCTGTAAAACAATTAATAACAAGATAACAATGAAAATTTGATAATAGAAGTAAACTTTTTTTAAAGTGTATTCTCTATTATAATAATTAAAGAAAAAGTTTGGGTTTCGTGTCCCTTTAAAGTCTATGGGGATTTTTGGCAGGAAATCATTTGATAAGTTTTTGTAAAAGATTATGATCAATATAGGAAGATAGATTGGATGATAAGAAGTTAGTATTGCTAAACATAGCAAAATAAAAGGGAGAGGAAAGTCTAAATTAAAATTTTGTATGATCCAAAGAGAGCATGTCATTTTAAGACACTTAAAGGTAAGGTAAAGTTTAGGGCTATTGAATCCATATAATCAAAGTACTAATTAACCATAAGCTAGTCGCTAACTTTGTTTTTTGTTATATTATGTTGTTTACCTGAAATCCAAAGTTTATAATTCCTAACGTTGTATTCAATTCTCCTCCCCCATGCCACTTCCGTGTTTCTATATTTTATTTCAGCAAGCGGTCTCACCCCTCTGCTTACGTCAGCTCAATGCGCGTTCACAGACTCTATAGATCTTATGCGCATGCGCCACTTCCCCCACTGCCAGATACATTGTTGAGATTGTAACAAATGATTCATTGAGCCTAAGAGTTCCGTCGATCGCAGGCAGAAAGATAATAAAGCAATCGCTACATAACTTACACTGAGCATGCGCGACTCACGAACGAGCACGGGTGGAAGTAGGTTTAGTCCGACGCATGCGCTCAGTCATCGAGTGACGTCGGAATGGATGGGCTAAACCCCTGAAGGGGAAACAGCGGATTGGTCTATAATATCGGTAGCGACTGTCAATCAAAGTTCCCAAAATGTCGGGCGGACAAAGATTGGTGTCGGAACAATAGTTCAACGTTAGAAAAATATGTAATTATGTGAAATATTCTCGAATGATGAATGAAACTTATGTTATTTTTTAAAAATAGTAAACATAGCGTTAAGTAGTGTGCTCAACTTTACCTTACCTTTAAATTCATTTATATTGTTCTCTTAGTATCCTTTGTTGTTAAGAATATGTACATACTCTCAGCAGCAACAATGCACTACTTGGCGATTGGTGGCTGCTACACACATTTGTCTCTTGTCATTGGCTCACCAGATGTGTTCATATAGCTCCCAGTGGTGCATTGCTGCTCCTTCAACTAAGGATACCAAAAGAATGAAGCAACCTTGATAATAGAATGGTATGCTCTATTTGTATCATGAAAGAAAAAAGTGGGTTTCATGTCTCTTTAAAATTGTGGTTTATTTCACAGGATTTTTTAATCAAATAATAGCTTACTTGGATTTTTTCAGGAGTCATCCTATGGCAGGGCTCGACAAACCAGAGAGACACTGGCTCCTAGAATTTTACCACTGGCTCCTAACTTTATGTTTTTTCTCCATATATCTGTATAGAAATACCACTGTCTGGCTCCTAAACGTATGTCTGACTTGTAAATAATATTACTAGCTCCTAAGTATTAAACAGATTTGTCAACCTCTGTCCTATGATAAACGATTATTTTAACAAATATCTTATCACACACAAACTTTTTGATACATTCTTAACAGTTATTTCAAGATGTTTAGATCTATGGATGAAGTTTCAGTTACAGTGAGAAAGCCTTACACTTATATGAATTTTTTTCATTTGCTCGGGTATTACTATAGCTACTAACAATCAGCACACAGAATGGTCTTTAGTAGCTTAAAAGGACAGTCAACACCAGAATTTTTACACAGTAATAACAATACACGTTTTACCTCTGTGATTACCTTGTATCTAAGCTTCTGCAAACTGCCCCCTTATTTCAGTTCTTTTGACAAAATTGCATTTTATCCTATCAGCGCTGACTCCTAGGTAACTTCACGTGTTATCTATATGACACACTTGAACTAATGCCCTCTAGTGGTGAAAAACTGTCAAAAAGGTCTAAGAAATTAGCATATAAGCCTACCTAGGTTTAGCTTTCAACTAAGAATACGAAGAGAACAAAGCAAAATTGATGATACAATTAAATTGGAAAGTTGTTTAAAATGACATGCCCTATTTGAATCATGAAAGTTTAATTTGGACTTGACTGTCCCTTTAAAAGTTCAAACTACTGTATTAAACTCTAAAATAGCAAGTTGGTTATATTGGACCATACGTTTTAGATGAGCAACTAAAAAGAAGCATAGTGGTTTTAAATTATGCATAGTGAACATTTTGAAGAATAAATCATTGGCTCTTGTAAAAAAGAGATCAAATACTGCTTATAGTATATCATAGCTTTCCAAGGTTACAAATATAAAGCTATGCCCTGAAGTATTCATCTTTCTATATTAAAGCTATAATAACCATTAATTTGTTAGAATTCACAGAATGGTCACTTGACCTTCAATAATTTACTGCTTGATCTCGAGTGCTTTGATATAATGACAATCTTAGTGTCATTATAATGTTGATATGAATTGCACACTTAGAATACAGTTATACCGCCATCCACAAGCCTAGGTTTTCTGTTTATATTCTATGAGCAAAGCAGAAAAGCCAAACAAAAATCATATCTTAATTTAAAGGGACAGTCTACATCTTAGTCCAGTGCTTTCCAAACTGTGTGTCGGGACACATTAGTGTGTCGGCAGCAGTGTGTAGGTGTGTCCCTGCTTCACACAAATTGTTTAGAATTGAAAAAAAAATTTTGGTTTCTGACTTTCTGCCTGCATGCTACGCATATCACGTGATCGACACCTAGTGGGTCACAGATCATCTTAACCTATTGGCGCAGCTCAGCGGGAACTGAAACTATTCCCATTGGCGGCTTTGGGGACACATTAGCTCCTGACTGCACGTGTAGTCTCCTCAATCGGCTCGAGACTGCATGCGTAGTCAGTGAGTGGGACAACAGTGTGTTTGCAGCAAGGGCAGTAGTCAGTCAGACTCGCAGAGCTCTAAGGGTGGCATCTTAAATGCTGAGCTGAAGTCAGAAGTTAAAGGGTTGGTTTTTTTTGCAGCTACCTCCCAGTAGTGCATTGCTGCTCCTGCTCTTGATATATGGATAGGATAGGAAGTGGAAGCCTAAAAATGCTTGATGATGTAATGTGAGTGTCTTTAACATTCCACCAAATATTCAGAAACTGTGTTCATCCCATCAACCTCATACATACCATTAAAATAGTAAGTAGCCATTAGTGTTATTAAACTTTTTTTTAATTATTGCACATACATACGGTTACTTGTAAATACATTTTGTTGTTATATAATTTATGTATGTGTCCGTATCTCTTGAAACAAAATAGTTTAACCTCCTGTTTGCTAGTACAACAGAATTAATGTGTCGCGAAATGATGTAGGTCTAAAACGTGTGTCACCAACATGAAAAGTTTGGAAAGCTCTGCCTTAGTCATTTTAAAGTCTTAACTTAGATTAAGCTGCAAATAGCCTCCTGCACCTCTTTCTATATCATGCAGTAGGAACAGTAAAACAGATATTTTAAAATGAATAGTGTTTCTGGACAGTTTGAAATGGCTCTGCCCACTGGACGCCAGTCCCTGAAATAAAGTTTTTTTCTTTTCTTTCATAAGGTGGTAAGAGTCCATGAGGCATTACTTCTGGAAATAGATCTCCTGACCACTAGGACAAGGCAGAGATTCCCAAACTTCAAGAGCACTTAATCCTTCCCACCTTTCTGGTATGCCAGTCTTATCTTTACCTCTAAAGGAGGAAGGTGCTCCAGATTCTTTGTTGATAGGGGTCCTCAGACAGATTTGAGGCCCATTGTTCCCCTCAAAGAGCTGCTATTGAGAGACAGAGGGGAGATTGGAGTATGGGGCAGGGACATAATTACTCCAAGGAGTCTGTCACACGTGTTGCGGGGACTGATCCGCAACTGTTTGGTAGTCAATATACTCCAAATGAAGATCCACTGCTGTGATGTACACAGCACTGGATGGGTTCTTTACTAGAAGGTGTCACTTCTACGGTGGGTAGGGGCAGTAGAGTGGGGCAGTTCAGGTAAATATAAATCACATTTTTCACTCACATAGCTCACTATTAGCAGGTACAGTTATACATAGTACATTATAGCCAGGGAACAATTATTAGACAAATTACATGACATTCACATACTCTAGATATAGGGCTTTGCCTAACTTATGCAACAGAACTGTACTGGTGAACCCCTTAGAATTTTTAACTGTCAAAACTGTACTGGGGAACCTCTTAGAATTGTTAACTGTCAGTTTTATTGGATTATTCTTATCGTTCATTTTAATGATACTGCTAAATTGTTGTTACTTTTTCGACGCTAGCGCTATTCAGGCGCGCTCCTTATAATTTGCACACTCACAGCTCCAGTTATGCAATTCTATTCCCCGAGCGAGCTACCGAGTCGTCCTTCTGTCTCAGGACAGTGTGTCTCATATATTTAGACAGTGCTTCTCTTTTTACTATAATTGTTTGGCAGCGTGGCAGCTAAGTTTTTTTCCCTCGCTAATAGCCCAACGCTTCTTCCTGCACGCCACTGCTGGAGTTGTTTTGTAGCGAACAATCAGCATTTCTGAAGACTCTGCGCTTCTTTTTCTACTGGCAGCTTAACGGGTAGGATTACCATACTTCAAGAGCCAGGGGACTATGTGAATTAGTCATATTTTGCTATACTTTAGTTAAACAAAATAGGTCAGATTGTGAGAGGACCGCTTCCAGTTACGAACGATAAGGGGTATATCGCGGGTGTTTGCATGCGTCAGGTTTTCCGCTCGTATTACAAGTTGAAAGTAAACCTGATCGCTAGAGCACAATCGCAATTTATGCTCCTATAATTACTGCGTCCTCAGAGCTCTGGTTAACTGATTTGTGAAACAAAAAACTGTCACAAAACACCTAAAAAATAAGTTGCAAAGTACAGTTACACTCATAATAACACCACCTATTGGTGGGTAGTCCTTTAGGTAGAAACCTCTGGTTGATTTAGTATTGTGAAAAAAAGAGAATGTAGATAGATTTATTTATATTTCATGCTTGTCCCACCCTTCACTGCTTGGGTATTGGTGTCCCACGAGTAATGGATCGTGGACTCTCACCACCTGTATGAAAAAAGTATAATGTCAATTTCTTTACCTAAGAAAGGTGTACAAAAATTGCTAAATAAATAGCAAACTTTGTACAGATGAAACTTAAGTGTCAGTTGTGTGTTCTCCTTTAAATTTAAGTTTGGCGGTAGCCGTGAAAACCGGCGTTAGAGGCTCCTAACGCTGGTTTTAGGCTACCTCCGGTATTTGGAGTCACTCAAAAAAGGGTCTAACGCTCACTTTTCAGCCGCGACTTTTCCATACACCTACTCTAAGCCCCCTAATAAAATAACAAAGCCCCCCAAAATAAAAAAATGCCCTACCCTATTCTAGATTACTAAAGTTCAAAGCTCTTTTACCTTACCAGCCCTGAACAGGGCCCTTTGCGGGGCATGCCCCAAGAAGTTCAGCTCTTTTGCCTGTAAAAAAAACCATACAATACCCCCCCAACATTACAACCCACCACCCACATACCCCTAATCTAACCCAAACCCCCCTTAAATAAACCTAACACTAAGCCCCTGAAGATCTCCCTACCTTGTCTTCACCTCACCGGGTTCAGCGATCGGTCCAGAAAAGGGTCAGAAGTCTTGATCCAAGCGGAGCAAGAAGAGGTCCTCCATCCGGTAGAAGTCTTCATCCAAGCGGGGCAGAAGAGGTCTTCCATCCAATTGAAGTCTTCATCCAAGCGGGATCTTCTATAGTCATCCATCCGGAGCGGAGCGGCAGGATCCTGACGACCTCCGACGCGGAACATCCATCCTGGCCGACGACTGAACGACGAATGCCGGTTCCTTTAAATGACGTCATCCAAGATGGCGTCCCTCGAATTCCGATTGGCTGATAGGATTCTATCAGCCAATCGGAATTAAGGTAGGAATATTCTGATTGGCTGATGGAATCAGCCAATCAGAATCAAGTTCAATCCGATTGGCTGATCGAATCCTATCAGCCAATCGGAATTCGAGGGACGCCATCTTGGATGACGTTATTTAAAGGAACCGTCATTCGTCGTTCAGTCGTCGGCCAGGATGGATGTTCCGCGTCGGAGGTCTTCAGGATCCCTCCGCTCCGGATGGATGACTATAGAAGATCCCGCTTGGATGAAGACTTCAATCGGATGGAAGACCTCTTCTGCCCCGCTTGGATGAAGACTTCTACCGGATGGAGGACCTCTTCTTGCTCCGCTTGGATCAAGACTTCGGACCCTCTTCTGGACTGATCGCTGAACCCGGTGAGGTGAAGACAAGGTAGGGAGATCTTCAGGGGCTTAGTGTTAGGTTTATTTAAGGGGGGTTTGGGTTACATTAGGGGTATGTGGGTGGTGGGTTGTAATGTTGGGGGGGGTATTGTATGGGTTTTTTTACAGGCGAAAGAGCTGAACTTCTTGGGGCATGCCCCGCAAAGGGCCCTGTTCAGGGCTGGTAAGGTAAAAGAGCTTTGAACTTTAGTAATCTAGAATAGGGTAGGGCATTTTTTTATTTTGGGGGACTTTGTTATTTTATTAGGGGGCTTAGAGTAGGTGTAATTAGTTTAAAATTGTAATATTTTTCTTATGTTTGTAAATATTTTTTTATTTTTTGTAACTTAGTTCTTTTTTATTTTTTGTACTTTAGTTAGTTTATTTCATTGTAGTTATTTGTAGGTATTGTATTTAATTAATTTATTGATAGTGTAGTGTTAGGTTTAATTGTAGGTAATTGTAGGTATTTTATTTAATTAATTTAATGATAGTATAGTGTTAGGTTTAATTATAACTTAGGTTAGGATTTATTTTACAGGTAAATTTCTAATTATTTTAACTATTTTAGCTATTAAATAGTTCTTAACTATTTAATAGCTATTGTACCTGGTTAAAATAAATACAAAGTTACCTGTAAAATAAATATTAATCCTAAAATAGCTATAATATAATTATAATTTATATTGTAGCTATATTAGGATTTATTTTACAGGTAAGTATTTAGCTTTAAATAGGAATAATTTATTTAATAAGAGTTAATTAATTTTGTTAAATTAAAATTATATTTAATTTAGGGGGGTGTTAGTGTTAGGGTTAGACTTAGCTTTAGGGGTTAATACATTTATTAGAATAGCGGTGAGCTCAAGTCGGCAGATTAGGGGTTAATAATTTAAGTTAGGTGTCGGCGATGTTAGGGAGGGCAGATTAGGGGTTAATACTATTTATTATAGGGTTAGTGAGGCGGATTAGGGGTTAATAACTTTATAATAATAGCGGTGCGGTCCGCTCGGCAGATTAGGGGTTAATAAGTGTAGGCAGGTGGAGGCGACGTTGTGGGGGGCAGATTAGGGGTTAATAAATATATTATAGGGGTCTGCGATGTTAGGGCAGCAGATTAGGGGTACATAGGGATAATGTAAGTAGCGGCGGTTTACGGAGCGGCAGATTAGGGGTTAATAATAATATGCAGGTGTCAGCGATAGCGGGGGCGGCAGATTAGGGGTTAATAAATGTAAGGTTAGGGGTGTTTAGACTCGGGGTACATGTTAGAGTGTTAGGTGCAGACGTAGGAAGTGTTTCCCCATAGCAAACAATGGGGCTGCGTTAGGAGCTGAACGCGGCTTTTTTGCAGGTGTTAGGTTTTTTTTTCAGCTCAAACAGCCCCATTGTTTTCTATGGGGGAATCGTGCACGAGCACGTTTTTTAGGCTGGCCGCTTGCGTAAGCAACTCTGGTATCGAGAGTTGAAGCTGCGTTAAATATGCTTTACGCTCCTTTTTTGGAGCCTAACGCAGCCTTTATGTGGACTCTCAATACCAGAGTTATTTTTATGGTGCGGCCAGAAAAAAGCCGGCGTTAGCTTTTCGGGTCCTTACCGACAAATCTCTAAATCTAGCCGACAATGTGCTGTGTGCTGCACTTGATACAATGTGTACAAAAATTACTGAATAAATGAAAATTGATATGTGTGAAACTTTGTGCAGATGAAACTTAAGTTTCAATTGTGTATTCTTTAGATAAAATCAAATTTTATTTTTTTAAATGTAATATAAATGTGAACTTAAATATCTGGATATATATAAAAAATATACGTGAGTTAGAACAAGTGAAATAAAAATATATAATCAAAAAAAGGGATCAATAGTAAGTCCATAATAACTTGTGGTATATAATATATATATAATATGTTGAGACCGCTCTTCTTCTGGCAGGATTGGACTTGCAAGAAAGATCTAAAAAAGATATGAAGAAGAGCGCCTCATGGTGCATTTTATCCAAGATAAATTTCTAATAAAATGAAGGTTTCTGACAAGTGGTTACTCACAAGGCTGTATGCACTAAATAAAGTGCAATATGTGCAGGCCGGGCTTTGCGGTCTCCAGCTGACTGATAGCGGCAATATTCTCCTTCAAATGGCGATGGAATAGGTTCAGGATATGGTAGCCTTTTAAAACATAAAGGACACAAAGCTTCTCCTATTGCAGGTAAAACTAACAGAGTAATTCCAGGAAAGTGGTGAAATGGAAACTCACATTTCAATTTGCACTGTTGATTTGTGAAAATAAAGCAGGCTGGATGTTACAAACACCAGTTGTCTGAGTTTGGTCTCCCTGGATTGTTCCTCCAGACAGTTGGAAAAGTGGGTAGGTGGAATAAAGTGCTCCAAATTAAAAAGTAGTTTAAAAGCAGACTACTTAAAATCACAAATGTATTTTAAAAGTGAATAAAATATGCAACGCGTTTCTCAGCTGGTTATCAGGCATGTAAACAGTTTGTATGAGGAGCACTATATATACACATATACTTCCAATTAGTTAACAGTGGGCATATTCATTATTTCCAATTAGTATTCTCAGTATATAACTTCCGGAAATTCATATAGCAGTAAATATAATAAAAGACATCGCAATAGAAATACAAATATGATAGTAAAAATGTGCATAGAAAAATTGTTAGCTTTCCACTTTGACAGATGCCTGCTGTTTTTTGTGAGATCCTATTGGTCAATAAGCCATCACATGTTTATTGCACTGTGCTGATCCGCTTGTAAGTGAATTCATTAGCATATGTTAATGACCAAAATTGACCAACAGAATTGAATATTATAATAACCCCACATCGTTTTAATTTTAAACCGCAATCCTACATATTCACCCTTCCAAAATTGACCTACATAGATTTACTATATATTTCAATACCATAATCATTAGAAACTTGGAAAACAAGACCCATACAACCAAAGGCACTATATTATATTAATTAAAAATGAATCTAGATCCAAAGCTTACTTGTTAATTTAGCATATCAAATCCTAGGTTTTAGAATTGTAGATACATCTATATGCAAAATAAATTAAGCAAAGAATACCATCACTACTAATATTTTAGGAAAAGATTTTCACTTCTAGAAATCATAATAGCCCTGGCTTACAAATCTTTTAACAACTCTTTTTTCCACTTGTTGCGATATATCTATATCCTTGGACAAGTTAGTTACAAACACTTATTACATTATATTGTAAAATACAACAAGCAACACGCCATAGAATTCCCAAATGTTATTCCTTATGAACTTTACTTAGTTATAAACTTCTATTTGGTGCCGTGTTATGACTGATCCTTTAAGTCTAGCTATCCTCTCTGACAACTTTTAGCCGTAACTATAATAGCACATGCATTTTATGTGGTTATAAACTTCTAATTTGGTGCTGTGTTAAGATTCTTTAGGTCTAGCTATCCTCTCTGACAGCAGTTAGCCGTAACCTTTGAATAAAAATTAGTTCCAATTTTACAAGCAGATGATTGGCCGTTGTCAAACTTATAAGTTACGCCCACAACAGACAAAATCTTACAGGCTTTTGCCAATATACAAAGTAATAAAGGCATTGGTTATATGTATCCAATGCCCATAAATGAACCAAGTTGTTTTGAGAAAACACAATGCACTTTTTTGAAACTAGAAAAGTTGCAATGTAACCCGTTACACTTATTCAATGTTTTAAAACATATAATATATGTCACTAACAGTGAAGACATGTTCACTATTCAATCGGCTCTTTGATCTAAAACTCCCATTAGCATATGCTAATGAATTCACTTACAAGCTGATCAACACAGTGCAAGAAACATGTGATCGCTTATTGACCAATACGATCTCACAAAAAAACGGCAAGCATCTATCAAAGTGGAAAGCTAACAATTTTTCTATGTACATAATTTTATTACATATATTTTACTATATATGTCCTTTATCATATTTTTATTTCTATTGCAATGTCTTTTATTATATTTACTGCTATATGAATTTCTGGAAGTTATATACTGAGAATACTAATTGGAATTAATGAATACGCCCACTGTTAACTAATTGCAAGTATATGTGTATATATAGTACTCCAGTCACAAAAAAGAGAAAACCAAGTATCACAGAAAGTGTACAATAAAATATTGAGTGCTTAAACACGAACTTGTGCCGCCTTGCAGTGTAAAATGTCACACACAAGAACACAATCAATTGAAGGGCAACTCACCAATATGCAAGATGGTGTACGCCGTAAGTACCTGATCATAAGGCAGAAGAACATTCACCCCTGCTCTGGGGCTGGCACGCTCTGATGCCAATCTGTACCGCCCGGGACGAGACCTAATGGAGAAACCACTTGCCTCAACTTGTCCCCGCTGTTTGTTGGCGTCCGTGTCCTCAAGCCGCTCCTATCCAGCGTTACGTTGCCAGGTGTCCTCCGATTGGGGCCAGAAATCACACAACCCGACTGCAGCACAAGCCGGAATCGAGCAGTTACAGGTGAGAAAGTAGTCCCGGCTGCACAGGTGCTCCAAGTTGTCCGTAGCAAACAAGGATAGTCTGGTGGCTGGAAAAAGTGATAGATCAAGTGAAAAGAATCCAGCTATCCAATAGATAAAACAAAGTCTTTATTGAATCCGTTTAAAAAACATATAGGATACAGCAAACAGCGAATACTGACGGTGTAGAGGGCGCAGCACTGAATGGCTTACATGTTTCGGATCCACTCCGTAGTCATAGCCTGTCAGACTATAGCCTGTCAGGCTATGACTAAGGAGTTGATCCGAAACATGTAAGCCATTCAGTGCTGCGCCGTCTACACCGTCAGTATTCGCTGTTTGCTGTATCCTATATGTTTTTTAAACGGATTCAATAAAGACTTTGTTTTATCTATTGGATAGCTGGATTCTTTTCACTTGATCTATATATAGTGCTCCTCATACAAACTGTTTACATGCCTGATAAAACAGCTAGCCAGCTGAGAAACGCCTTGCATGTTTTATTCACTTTTAAAATACATTTGTGATTTTAAGTAGTCTGCTTTTAAACTACTTTTTATTTTGGAGCACTTTATTCCACCTACCCACTTTTCCTGTCTGGAGGAACAATCCAGGGAGACCAAACTCAGACAACTGGTGTCTGTAACATCCAGCCTACTTTATTTGCAGGAATCAACCACTTTCCTGGAATTACTCTGTTAGTTTTACCTGCACTAGGAGAAGCTTTGTGTCCTTTATGTTTTAAAATGCTACCATATCCTGAACCTATTCTATCACCATCTGAAGGAGAATATTGCCCCTATCAGTCAGCTGGAGACTGCAAAGCCCGGCCTGCACATATTGCACTTTATTTAGTGCATAAAGCCTTGTGAGTAACCACTTGTCAGACTCAGAAACCTTCATTTCTCTTGTTAAGTGTAGTCAGTCCACGGGTCATCCTTTACTTATGGGATTATATCTCCTTCCCAACAGGAAGTTGCAAGAGGATCACCCAAGCAGAGCTGCTACATAGCTCCTCCCCTCACATGTCATACCCAGTCATTCTCTTGCAACTCAACTAGATAGGTCGTTGTGAGAGGTCTGTGGTGTTTTTAAACTTAGTTTATTTCTTCAATCAAAAGTTTGTTATTTTAAATGGCAACGGAGTGTGCTGTTTGTTCTCAGGCAGTATTGGAAGAAGAATCTGCCTGCGTTTTCTATGATCTTAGCGGAAGTAACTAAGATCCACTGGCTGTTTCTCGCACATTCTGAGGAGTGAGGTAACTTCAGAAAGGGGAATAGCATGCGGGGCCCCCCTGCAAACGAGGTATGTGCAGTAAATTATTTTTCTAAGGAATGGAATTGACTAGAAAATACTGCTGATACCAATGTAATGTAAGTACAGCCTTAAATGCAGTGGTAGCAACTGGTATTAGGCTGATGAGTGTATGTGCACTGAAGTATTTTTCTAGGGAATGGAATTTGTCTAAGAAAATACTGTTAATACTGAAGTAATGTATGAGCCTTAACTGCAGTAAAAGCGACTGGTAGCAGGCTTATTAATAACACTTCATAATCTTTAAAATGTATGTTCAAAACGTTTACTGGCATGTTAATCGTTTTTTGTGAGGTACTTGGTGATAAAACTTATTGGGGCATGATTTTTCCACATGGCTAACGTTGATTTTTGCATAGAAACAGTTAACCGAGATTTCCCACTGTTGTAATATGAGTGGGAGGGGCCTATTTTAGCACTTTTTTTGCGCAGTAAAAATTCAGTCACAGTCTTCCTATTTCATCCTCCATGATCCAGGACGTCTCTAGAGAGCTCAGGGGTCTTCAAAATTCATTTTGAGGGAGGTAATCAGTCACAGCAGACCTGTGACAGTGTGTTTGACTGTGATAAAAACGTTATTTGTTAAATTTATATCCATTTTTTGGGGTATTAAGGGGTTAATCATCCATTTGCTGGTGGGTGCAATCCTTTGCTAACTTAATACATTTACTGTAAAAATTTTGTTGCTATAACTGATTTGGCTCATTGTTATTTCAACTGTGATAGCTTTTTGTGCTTCTTAAAGGCGCAGTAGCGTTTTTTATATTGCTTGTAAATTTATTTGAAAGTATTTTCCAAGCTTGCTAGTCTCATTGCTAGTCTGTTTAAACATGTCTGACACAGATGAATCTGTTTGTTCACTATGTTTGAAGGCCAATGTGGAGTCCCATAGAAACATGTGTACTAAATGCATTGATGTCACTTTAAATAAAAGTCAATCTTTACATGTAAAGAAATTATCACCAGACAACGAGGGGGAAGTTATGCCGACTAACTCTCCTCACGTGTCAGTACCTTCGCCTCCCGCTCAGGAGGTGCGTGATATTGTGGCGCCAAGTACATCAGAGAGGCCCATACAAATCACTTTGCAAGACATGGCTACTGTTATGACAGAAGTATTATCTAAATTGCCAGAATTAAGAGGCAAGCGCGATAGCTCTGGGTTAAGGACAGAGCACGCTGATGATGGGAGAGCCATGTCCGATACTGTGTCACAATTTGCAGAACATGAGGACGGAGAGCTTCATTCTGTGGGTGACGGATCTGATCCAGGGAGACTGGATTCAGAGTTTTCTAATTTTAAATTTAAGCTTGAGAACCTCCGCGTATTGCTAGGGGAGGTATTAGCGGCTCTGAATGATTGTAACACGGTTGCAATTCCAGAGAAATTATGTAGGCTGGATAGATATTATGCGGTACCGGTGTGTACTGACGTTTTTCCTATACCTAAAAGGCTTACAGAGATTATTAGCAAGGAGTGGGATAGACCCGGTCTGCCCTTCTCCCCTCCTCCTATATTTAGGAAAATGTTTCCAACAGACGCCACCACACGAGACTTATGGCAGACGGTCCCTAAGGTGGAGGGAGCAGTTTCTACTTTGGCTAAGCGTACCACTATCCCGGTGGAGGATAGTTGTGCTTTTTCAGATCCAATGGATAAAAAATTAGAAGGTTACCTTAAGAAAATGTTTGTTCAACAAGGTTTTATCTTACAGCCCCTTGCATGCATTGCGCCTGTCACTGCTGCTGCGGCATTCTGGTTTGAGTCTCTGGAAGAGGCCATTCGCACAGCTCCATTGGATGAGATTATGAACAAGCTTAAAGCACTTAAGCTAGCTAACGCATTTGTTTCTGATGCTGTTGTACATTTAACCAAACTAACGGCTAAGAACTCTGGATTCGCCATCCAAGCGCGCAGAGCACTATGGCTTAAATCATGGTCAGCTGACGTGACTTCTAAATCTAAATTGCTTAATATTCCTTTCAAAGGGCAGACCTTATTCGGGCCCGGCTTGAAAGAAATTATTGCTGACATTACGGGAGGTAAGGGTCATACTCTTCCTCAGGACAAGGCCAAACCAAAGGCCAAACAGTCTAATTTTCGTGCCTTTCGTAACTTAGACAGGAGCAGCATCAACTTCCTCCGCTCAAAAACAGGAAGGAACTGTTGCTCGTTACAGACAGGGCTGGAAAGCTAACCAGTCCTGGAACAAGGGCAAGCAGGCCAGAAAGCCTGTTTCTGCCCCTAAGACAGCATGAAGAGAGGGCCCCCTATCCGGAAACGGATCTAGTGGGGGGCAGACTATCTCTCTTCGCCCAGGCTTGGGCAAGAGATGTCCAGGATCCCTGGGCGTTGGAGATCATATCTCAGGGATACCTTCTGGACTTCAAAGCTTCTCCTCCACAAGGGAGATTTCATCTTTCAAGGTTATCAGCAAACCAAATAAAGAAAGAGGCGTTTCTACGCTGTGTACAAGACCTCTTATTAATGGGGGTGATCCACCCAGTTCCGCGGACGGAACAAGGGCAAGGATTTTACTCAAATCTGTTTGTGGTCCCCAAGAAAGAGGGAACCTTCAGACCAATCTTGGACCTAAAAATCTTAAACAAATTCCTAAGAGTTCCATCATTCAAAATGGAAACTATTCGAACCATCCTACCCATGATCCAAGAGGGTCAATACATGACCACAGTGGACTTAAAGGATGCCTACCTTCACATACCGATTCACAAAGATCATTATCGGTACCTAAGATTTGCCTTCCTAGACAGGCATTACCAGTTTGTAGCTCTTCCCTTCGGGTTAGCTACGGCCCCGAGAATTTTTACAAAGGTTCTGGGCTCTCTTCTGGCGGCACTAAGACCGCGAGGCATAGCGGTGGCTCCGTACCTAGACAACATTCTGATACAAGCGTCAAGTTTTCAAATTGCCAAGTCTCATACAGAGATAGTTCTGGCATTTCTGAGATCGCATGGGTGGAAGGTGAACGTGGAAAAGAGTTCTCTATTACCACTCACAAGGGTTCCCTTCCTAGGGACTCTTATAGATTCTATGAGATGAAAATTTACCTGACGGAGTCCAGGTTATTAAAGCTTCAAAATACTTGCCGTGCCCTTCATTCCATTCCACACCCGTCAGTAGCTCAGTGCATGGAAGTAATCGGCTTAATGGTAGCGGCAATGGACATAGTACCATTTGCGCGCCTGCATCTCAGACCACTGCAATTGTGCATGCTAAGTCAGTGGAATGGGGATTACTCGGATTTGTCCCCTCTACTAAATCTGGATCAAGAGACCAGAGATTCTCTTCTATGGTGGCTTTCTCGGCTCCATCTGTCCAAGGGGATGACCTTTCGCAGGCCAGATTGGACGATTGTAACAACAGACGCCAGCCTTCTAGGTTGGGGCGCAGTCTGGAATTCCCTGAAGGCTCAGGGATCATGGACTCAGGAGGAGAAACTCCTCCCAATAAATATTCTGGAGTTAAGAGCAATATTCAATGCTCTTCTAGCTTGGCCTCAGTTAGCAACTCTGAGGTTCATCAGATTTCAGTCGGACAACATCACGACTGTGGCTTACATCAACCATCAAGGGGGAACCAGGAGTTCCCTAGCGATGTTGGAAGTCTCAAAGATAATTCGCTGGGCAGAGTCTCACTCTTGCCACCTGTCAGCGATCTACATCCCAGGCGTGGAGAACTGGGAGGCGGATTTTCTAAGTCGTCAGACTTTTCATCCGGGGGAGTGGGAACTCCATCCGGAGGTCTTCGCTCAATTGATTCATCGTTGGGGCAAACCAGATCTGGATCTCATGGCGTCTCGCCAGAATGCCAAGCTTCCTTGTTACGGATCCAGATCCAGGGACCCGGGAGCGGTGCTGATAGATGCTCTGACAGCCCCTTGGGTCTTCAACATGGCTTATGTGTTTCCACCATTTCCGATGCTGCCTCGACTGATTGCCAAGATCAAACAGGAGAGAGCATCGGTGATTTTGATAGCGCCTGCGTGGCCACGCAGGACCTGGTATGCAGGCCTAGTGGACATGTCGTCCTGTCCACCATGGTCTCTGCCTCTGAGGCAGGACCTTCTAATTCAGGGTCCTTTCAACCATCCAAATCTAATTTCTCTGAGGCTGACTGCATGGAGATTGAACGCTTGATTCTATCAAAGCGTGGCTTCTCGGAGTCGGTTATTGATACCTTAATACAGGCTCGGAAACATGTTACCAGAAAAATTTACCATAAGATATGGCGTAAATATTTATATTGGTGCGAATCCAAGAGTTACTCATGGAGTAAGGTTAGGATTCCTAGGATATTGTCTTTTCTACAAGAGGGTCTAGAAAAGGGCTTATCTGCTAGTTCGTTAAAGGGACAGATTTCGGCTCTGTCTATTCTTCTACACAAACGTCTGGCAGAAGTTCCAGACGTTCAGGCTTTTTGTCAGGCTTTGGCTAGGATTAAGCCTGTGTTTAAGGCTGTTGCTCCGCCGTGGAGCTTAAACTTAGTTCTTAACGTTCTGCAAGGTGTCCCATTTGAACCCCTTCATTCCATTGATATCAAGCTGTTATCTTGGAAAGTTCTGTTTTTGATGGCTATTTTTTCGGCTCGAAGAGTCTCTGAGTTATCTGCCTTACATTGTGATTCTCCTTATCTGATTTTTCATTCAGACAAGGTAGTTCTGCGTACTAAACCTGGGTTTTTACCTAAGGTAGTTTCTAACAGGAATATCAATCAAGAGATTGTTGTTCCATCATTATGTCCTAATCCTTCTTCAAAGAAGGAACGTCTTTTGCATAATCTGGACGTAGTCCGTGCCCTGAAGTTCTACTTACAGGCAACTAAAGATTTTCGTCAAACTTCTTCCCTGTTTGTCGTTTACTCTGGACAGAGGAGAGGTCAAAAGGCTTCGGCTACCTCTCTCTCCTTTTGGCTTCGTAGCATAATACGTTTAGCCTATGAGACTGCTGGACAGCAGCCTCCTGAAAGAATTACAGCTCATTCCACTAGAGCTGTGGCTTCCACCTGGGCCTTTAAGAATGAGGCCTCTGTTGAACAGATTTGCAAGGCTGCAACTTGGTCTTCACTTCACACTTTTTCGAAATTTTACAAATTTGACACTTTTGCTTCTTCGGAGGCTATTTTTGGGAGAAAGGTTCTTCAGACAGTGGTTCCTTCCGTTTAAAGTTCCTGCCTTGTCCCTCCCATCATCCGTGTACTTTAGCTTTGGTATTGGTATCCCATAAGTAATGGATGACCCGTGGACTGACTACACTTAACAAGAGAAAACATAATTTATGCTTACCTGATAAATTTATTTCTCTTGTAGTGTAGTCAGTCCACGGCCCGCCCTGTCTTTAAGGCAGATCTAAATTTTAATTAAACTCCAGTCACCACTGCACCCTATGGTTTCTCCTTTCTCGTCTTGTTTCGGTCGAATGACTGGATATGACATGTGAGGGGAGGAGCTATGTAGCAGCTCTGCTTGGGTGATCCTCTTGCAACTTCCTGTTGGGAAGGAGATATAATCCCATAAGTAATGGATGACCCGTGGACTGACTACATTACAAGAGAAATACATTTATCAGGTAAGCATAAATTATGTTTTTATTAGAAATTTATCTTGGATAAACTGCGCACTTCTTTATATCTTTTTTAAGCATAATTTCTGCTTACCTGATTAATTAATTTCTTTCATGATGGTGAGAGTCCACTAGACCCCACCCTGTTATTTTTTCACTATTTTTTTTTGCTCTTATTTCTTTTCCTACCGTTCTTGTATGGTTATACGTCAGACTGATTACCAGTAAGGTGAAATGGGTTTTATAGGGCTTTTGGAGTTTGGTAATCTTTGCCTCCTCCTAGTGGTCAGGAAGAGTAATTCCAAGGAGTAATGGATTTTGGACTCTCAGCACCATGAACAAAATGAATTTATATGGTAAGCATAAATTATGTTTTTTTTCAAACTTGTTTATTTTGATTTCATATGGTGGTTTTTGTTTATGTTTTGAATTTCCTGCAAGATTAAAGGGAAACTAAACCCAAATTTTTTTTCATGATTCAGATAGAGCATGTAATTTTAGGCAACCTTATAATTCACTCCTATTTTCAATTTTTCTTCGTTCTCTTGGTATCTTTATTTGAAAAACAGGAATGAAAGCTTAGAATTCGGCCCATTTTAGGTTCAGCACCTGGGTACCGCTTGCTGATTGGTGGCTAAATGTAGCTACCAATCAGCAAGCGCTATCCAGGGTTCTGAACAAAAAATGGGCTAGCTCATAAGCTTTAATTCTTGCTTTTTCAAATAAAGATACCAAGAGAACGAAGAAAAAATTGATTATTGGAGCAAATTAGAAAGCTGCTTAAAATTGCACGCTTTATCTGGAGCATAAAAGAAAAAATTGGAGTTTAGTATCCCTTTAAATTATTGCTTAACCCCTTAACGACGCATGTCGTACAGGGTACGTCGCACACAACCTCTTAAAAGACCAGCGACGTACCCTGTACGTCATTAGAGGTTTAAAGCGGCTGGAAGCGATCCTGCTCGCTTCCAGCCGCTTTCCGGTTATTGCAGTGATGCCTCGATATCGAGGCATTCTGCAATAACACCCCTTGGCCATCCGATGCAGAGAGAGCCACTCTGTGGCCCTCTCTGCACCGGACATCGATGGCCGGTATCGTTGGTGGGTGGGAGCCTGTGTGGGAGGCGGGTGGCGGCCATCGATGATGATCAGTGATGTGGAGGGGGCGGGATCATGGGCAGGGATGTCCGGGGGTGTGCACGGGCACGCACACTTGCACGGGAGCAGGTTGGAACCGCTACACTACAGAAAAAGTTGTAATACAAATAAAAAAATAAAAAAAAAGTTAAAAAAAAAAAAAAAAGATCAGGCCGGTGGTGGGGGTTGGTCTGTTGGGGGGGAAAGCTACACTACAGGAAAAAAAAAAAAAAACTACTTTTTTTTTGCAAACTGGGTACTGGCAGACAGTTGCCAGTACCCAAGATGGCCCCCAATAAGGCAGTTGGGGAGGGTTAGAGAGCTGTTTTGGGGGGGTCAGGGAGGTTGGGGGCTAAGGGGGGATGCTACACCACAGCATATGTAAATATGCTTTAAAAAAAAAAAAAAAACTTTTATTTTAGTACTGGCAGACTTTCTGCCAGTACTTAAGATGGCGGGGACAATTGTGGGGGAGGGAAGGGAGCTGTTTGGGAGGGATCAGGGGGTCTGATGTGTCAGGTGGGAGGCTGATCTCTACACTAAAGCTAAAATTAACCCTGCAAGCTCCCTACAAACTACCTAATTAACCCCTTCACTGCTAGCCACTGTGATGCGCAGCAGCATTTAGCGGCCTTCTAATTACCAGAAAGCAACGCCAAAGTCATATATGTCTGCTATTTCTGAACAAAGGGGATCCCAGGGAAGCATTTACAACCATTTGTGCCATAATTGCACAAGCTGTTTGTAAATAATTTCAGTGAGAAACCTAAAACTGTGAAAAAATTTGTTGTTTTTTTTAAATTTGATCGCATTTGGCGGTGAAATGGTGGTATTAAATATACCAAAATGGGCCTAGATCAATACTTTGAGTTCAAGAAAACCACGTTTAAGCAGCACTCATTTTAGGGAAAGTTTAAAAGTCAATTTTATTGATATCCTTTTAAACAGCACATTCCAAAAATATTGAAGGGCTAAGCACAAGACATCCTTACACGTTTCGTGCCTGCTGGCACTTAGTCATAGGACTTTGGGTTATCTACTACACTACACTTAAAGGATTACTTTCTGTTATAATTTTTAAGCTAAACAACTAACATATTAAAGTTAATAAACATTAATTAAAACCTACTGACCTATATTTTCTCCAAAACGAAGTTTCATAACGTTCTAAAAGTTATATCTTTTATTCGCCGATGATGTCACGTTATCCTGCCCACTATTTTCAGCACTGTGTGTTCAAAATACTTAAACCAATAACTTTGTGTTTAAAGCGCCATTTTGAAACCTAGGTATTGTAAACGGATTGGTACAGAGCAAAGGATACCCACGGAGTGGGTTTGGAAAACAATTAAATTTGCAGACAAGATTTCTGATATACGGTAGAGATATGTTAATGAAATGCTATTGATAAAAAGCGTATTTGGGGTAGTTAGTAACAGGCATAGAAAATATTTACTTACAGTGGCCCTTTAAGCTAAAATTAACTCTACAAGCTCCCTACATGCTCCCTAATTAACCCCTTCACTGCTGGGCATAAAACACGTGTGGTGCGCAGTGGCATTTAGCAGCCTTCTAATTACCAAAAAGCAACACCAAAGCCATATAAGTCTGCTATTTCTTAACAAAGGGGATCCCAGAGAAGCATTTACAACCATTTATGCCATAATTGCATAAGTTGTTTGTAAATAATTTCTGTGAGAAACCTAAAGTTTGTGAAAAAGTGAAAAAAAAATTTATTTGATCGCATTTGGCGGTGAAATGGTGGCATGAAATATACCAAAATGGGCCTAGATCAATACTTTGTGATGTCTTCTAAAAAAAAATATATACATGTCAAGGGATATTCAGGTATTCCTGATAGATATCAGGGTTCCAATGTAACTAGCGCTCATTTTGAAAAAAAGTGGTTTGGAAATAGCAAAGTGCTACTTGTACTTATTTCCCTATAACTTGCAAAAAAAGCAAAGAACGTGTAAACATTGGGTATTTCTAAACTCAGGACAAAATTTAGAAACTATTTAGCATGGTTGTTTTTTGGTGGTTGTAGATGTGTAACAGATTTTGGGGGTCAAAGTTAGAAAAAGTGTGTTTTTTTCCATTTTTTCCTCATATTTTATAATATTTTTAATAATAAATTATAAGATATGATGAAAATATTGGTATCTTTAGAAAGTCCATTTAGTGGCAAGAAAAACTATATATAATATGTATGGATACAGTAAATGAGTAAGAGGAAAATTACAGCTAAACACAAACACCGCAGAAATGTAAAAATAGCCCTGGTCCTTAAGTGAAAGAAATTGAAAAATGGCCTTGGTCCTTAAGGGGTTAAATGTAATTTGTCTGCTGAGTCTCTTTATGCGGGTGCCTTAAAGAAAATAATGCAATAAATTATATATGTAAATTCAATGAGTGCAAATGATTAAAACAGTGTCAGCATAGGCTCAGCAGTGAAAGGGTTAATTTACATGAATATAAACTTTATTGGGGGGGTGGGAACTGAAGGGAAAGCCAACAAGTTTCTTTATCAAATGATTAATTCATTACATGCCTTACAAAGGTTGACTGGATTTCTGGGTTGAAGTTTGACATTTCCATCGTGGCATTAGTTTAGCACATTTGTACAAGTTTTCTTGTACATCATATTAGATTCATGAGAGCAAGTCTCTTTAAAGTTTTGTCTTCAAAAACTCTTTGTAACTTTCTATATTTTGAAACACTGGAAAAATGTAAAAAAAAACAAAAACAAATATATAAGTGACAAGTTTTTAAATCATTTTGTGATTGGATTCTACATTTGTAAAATGAAAAATTCTATTGTAAAAACGAATATTCTGCTGCACTCCAAAGACGATCATTACAAAATTAAAGTATGAATATACATTTTTACATTGACGTTTTTTTTTTTGTATTATTATTTTTTCATTTTTTTTTTTCATTTTATTTCAACCATTGTAAATGCTATGCTCTGTTAAAATATATTGATTTCTTTACTATGCTTGACATCATTTGAAATCCATTATTTGGGTAATTTTCATTCTAGAAATCTCTTAATCCATCAATGCCGTTCATGACATTTGGAATTAGTGGAATATCAGCGGGAATCTTGAGCCTGCTACTGCCAGAAACACTTAATAAGCCTATTGCTGAGCGAATTGAGGATCTGCAGCCGCCTGCATACCAATTGCTCACCAAGGTAAGCTGTCCATGAATGTAATGAAAGTTACACCATCATTGATACTTGCTTTTCATGCATAGAACAAGACTAATAGTCTACATTTATTTTATTCAATGTTGTCAGTACTGTTCTGCGTAATTATACACATATTAAATACGCATTTATAACTTGCATAAAAATTAGTTATGTGCGTCTTAGCTATGACAGGATTCTTTATTACTGTGTCTAGAAAATATTTAAAGTAGCAGAGCTAAAGACCATAAAATGCACTTCACACACACACACACACATATATATATATATATATATATATATATATATATATATATATATATATATATATATATATACTCTCATGTTTTTTCTTGTTTGTTTCTGATTTTATCTATTTGATAAAGGGGTCTTACTGTGCATATATATATGTGTGTGTGTATATATATATGTGTGTGTGTGTATGTGTATATCTATAGTCCCAATTTGTGAATCTGCCCTCCTGCTGTCATCTACCTGGACGTTCAGCTTGTGGTATATATCAAAGAAAAACAGCAAGGTGCCAGGATTTTTATCAAAGGTAGTCAATATATATATATAGGGTGTTGTCAGCACCTTCCAGTATGGCCTAGAAAAGGGCAAGTAACAATCACCTGAATTAAAGTAGTTAAAGGGACACTCAGGTTAAATTAAATTTTCATGATTCAGGTACAGCATGTAATTTTAAACAACTTTCCAATTTACTTCCATTAAAAAAATGTGCACAGTCTTTTATATTTACAATTTTTGAGTCACCAGATCCTACTGAGCATGTGCAAGAATTCACAGACTATACGTATATGCATTTGTGATTGGCTGATTGCTATCACATGGTACAAGGGGACTGGAAATATACATAACTTTGAAATTTGTTATAAAAAAATCTACTAGTCATTTGAAGTTCAGACTAAGTGCTATTGCATTGTCTTGTTATCTTGCATTTGTTGATTATGCAAATCTAATGTGTTGACTGGTCCTTTAACAGACCATTGGTGCAGGAGAAAAGGCAAATTAAATTAAAAATATGAAGACTGTATCGTCATTTCCTATCCAGCACTAACTAATCCCTAAAAATATGAGGATATGCTGCCTTAGCGCTAAAGACCTACAACATAACAATATTTTCCCAATGCACAAATTATCAATACACTGCTAGAAAGGAAGCATAAAATAAAGCATTTATTGGAGTACTACTGGATAGGAAATGCTGAT
Organism: Bombina bombina; assembly: GCF_027579735.1. Classification (NCBI taxonomy): domain Eukaryota; kingdom Metazoa; phylum Chordata; class Amphibia; order Anura; family Bombinatoridae; genus Bombina; species Bombina bombina. Next base: position 98,569,916 of record NC_069507.1, read on the forward strand.
ACAGTCTTCATATTGTTAATATATATATGAATTTGATTTAAATCACTAGTCAGTAAGACTAATTTAAATCATGGTTTTCATTTTTAGAATAATAACTTTTCAGATTATTTTCCCATTTTTATCTGACCATTACTAATTTGGTTATATATCATTAGATTTGCATAGATTGCTCATTGAAATTAATTAAATTATTGGGAGGTGGACTATCTCCAGTTCAATAGGTTATATTTGATCAACTTTACAGCTGTACTTTATTGGAAGGGAGAAAATAATGATTTACCTTAATAATAATAATTCAAATAGTTTTATTTAAATAAAACAATAACATATTTCATTTTTTACGGTTTGCCCCCTCTCTCCTCACACTTAAGTCCTTGTGCAGATCTATTCCACTCCAAACAATCTTCTTATTCATTGAGCTTTTTGAAACTTAGTATGGGTTGATTATGTGTACAAAGATATGCAGGGGAGCAATGGCATTAAAGGGACAGTAATGTCAAAACTAAACTTTTATGATTAGTAAAGAACATACAATTTTTAACAATTTTCCATTTAACTTCTCTTGTCTAATTTGCTTTGTTCTCTTTGTATCCATAGTTCAAAACCATACTTAGGTAGGCTCAGAAGCAATGCACTACTGTGAGCTAGCTGCTTGTCCTTGTCTCACTTAATGTGTTCAGCTAGGCCCCAGTAGAGCATTGCTCTCCTTTAACAAAGGATACCAAGAGAATTAAGTACATTTTATAATAGTAATGTAAGTATGAAATCTGAAAATTGTATGCTCTGGCCTCTAGTTATGAAAGTCTGGCGGACCTGATCCGCCAGTGCGGATTAGGTCCGCCAGACTATGCTGAATACGGCGAGCAATACGCAATTGTGAGCTGCTGGTGCAACGCCGCCCCCTGCAGACTCGCGGCCAATAGGCCGCCAGCAGGGGGGTGTCAATAAACCCGATCGTACTCAATCGGGTTGTATTGTTGCGATGCCCCTCTGTCTCTGAAACTCATGAATATGCCCCTTTATGGTCTATTTCTCAACTCTGTTATGTTAGCTTTGTAGATGGGGCATTTTATTTCTGCAGTCGCAGTTTTGAGAATTACAAAAACATATGTGATATCTTCAAGATACAAAAAATTCCAAAATAACCCAACGGAAACTTTCCACTTTTTTAAATGCTGCAGCCGTATATAATTACTTTCTTTCTGGTGTAATGTTTGAACATAACGTTGTGCATGATTATTAGTGGCCAGATAATATGGAGCAATCCATTTTAAGCTTTATTTTTTTATTTATTTTTTACTTATCCAATTTTGAAATTCTAAAGCACTGTCTGGAACTATGGTATGTGGCAATCCAAAAAACGGCAAACTTTATTTGTAAAGAATTTATTTAATCTTTATCTTACCTTTTTCTGGCTACAACATCTTTTAACATAGAGTGTGCATCTACAACTACTAAGTAATTTATTCCATTTATTGGTAAAGTCCAACTGTAAGAGTTTCCATGGTGTGTAAGGCCATGTTTCTGGCTGTATTGATCCTTTCTTTAGTTGTCTTTAATGGGGCAGTTTACTCAAGAATGTTCTCCCCTTTAATTTGTTTCCAATTATCCACTTTACCTGCTGGAGTGTAATAAATTGTGTACAAGTATTTCCTTTACCCTTATATTGGCATTTGAAATAGTTGATTTGGCCTGTGCTGTCCCCACCTATTCTGAAAGTGTCTGGTTTTAGGTTCAAGCTATAGATAAGCTGTGTAAAAACAACCAGCAGAACAACTTACTCTCCCAGTGGGGTATAGAAGAGATAAGGTAATTAAATGTTAATTTACCATTGTTCTCTTAAAGTATTGGTCTTTGGTTTACAGACAGATATAAGATAAAGAAGCCACCATTATGAAATGGCAAGCTTGGCAGCAGAAACTTTAAACACTAAAGAAAATTTTGTTGTACAATGGGAACCATACATCATGTACCATGAAGCTAGGGTAGATGGAAATGAAAACTCCTAAGGGTACTTACGATATAAAACCGAGTACACAATGAGGAGCCGGGGCCTACCACCTACTACTGTTTACTTACCATATATGTTTTCGTTTTACTGAAGAAAAGTTAAGGTCTATAGAGAACAGATTAATATAGAAATGTATTGATTACACTGACATATTGATTGTACATGCTTGAGTATGTTACTGTTATTATCATAAAACTTAATAAAAACTATTTCAAAATAAGATAAAGAAGCATGTATATGTACACAACGTGATAAAGTAATGAGATCTGATTATACCTAAAAGTTCAACCCATTATATTAGGTTGTGGCTTTAAAACACAAAATCAGCTTTTTTATATACATTAAGGAAAAACAATTTTACAGTATACTGTCCCTTTAAGTCTCTGCACAACCCATGCATGCAGCAACATGTTTTTCTCTGTGTATTCATGGCTACCACACATAACCTTTTGCTTTCTGCTTCATCTGTACTATCCCTGAATGTCCTTAATGCAATAGTTCCTTAACACAATCTTTGATTTTTCTTAAAGAGACATGAAACCTAAAAATTGTCTTTAAGAATTCTGACAGAGCATCCAATTGGAAAAAAAAGTTACGGATTTACTTCTATTATAAAATTTGCTTAGTTCTCGTGGTATTCATTGTTGTAAGTAGTGTGGGCATGTCTGGGGCACTACATGGCAAGAAAAAGAGCTGCCACCTAGTGCTCTTTCAGATAAATAACATTCTTGCAAAACTGCAGCCATGTAGTTCTACAGACACGTATGTGCACACTCCTGAGCTTACTTGCCTGCTTTTCTTCATAAATGAAAAGAGTCCACAGCTGCATTCATTACTTTTGGGAAATAAGAACCTGGCCACCAGGAGGAGGCAAATACACCCAAGCCAAAGGCTTAAATACTCCTCTTACTTCCCTTATTCCCCAGTCATTCTTTGCCTTTCGTCCCAGGAGGTTGGCAGAGAAGTGTCAGAAGTTTGTTTTCGGGACGGGAGTTTTAAGAAATCCTGTCAGTCTCTCAGTGAGGGCTTGGATGAAAGTTAGAGTCCGGAGATCCAGGAAGAGTCTTTCGGCGAAACCATCCCGACTCATTTTAACAACTCTACAAGCAGTCGGCGTTGTCGAACTTCGCTTTGCTGACTGCTTTCTTCCCTCAAGTCCATGGCGGAGGCAAGGCTGCTATACATCACACTTGAAGGGCTGTGTTCCTGTTCCACGGTGTAGATTCCAGTAAGATCTTTTAATTTTACTTCTTCATGATTGCACTGTAACTCATTTGTTCCTACGAACTCACATGAAAAATACAGGTTCTCAGTGGGACTCCTTTAATATCTTGGAATTAAGGGTTAATATCTCCTGAGGGGGATTATTGAACAGGGGGGGGGGTTAATCATGTTTTGTTATATGATTCAATCTGCTTATGTGTAGTGATAACTGGGCTCGTGGCTTTTGGAGCATAACGGCCTTTTCGAAGTGACACGACCTTACGGACGGGCTCGCATTTTTTTGACTGTATTTTTCACCTTATGACCGGACATGTTACGTTTTGGTCTCCCATTTCCGCATTCCTGACTCTGTGGCGATGGAAAATTCTAGTCCGCTCGTGTCTGGTTCATAGGAGGTGGTGAGTGCCCCAGCCATTGTGGGTGTCAGGTGCCGTTTAAATTGTTTTTTATTTAGTCCATTTTTTGGTATCTGTTATCCAGTTATGGAGGATACTGATGTTGAGATTGTTCAACTTTCTGATTCAGATTCTTCGTCGTGTGACAAATGCGAATTGGCCCCATTGACTCAGGTTAGTCAGTTATGTTCTTTAGGCTGTTCTAGAGTGCCTTGTTCCTTGGGCTTGGGGATTCAAGGAACTGCTGAGCCATCCGCCTCAGAGGGCCCTGTCCTCCGGGAGGCGAGTTCCCTACCGCTACCTTCTACTACACGATGCGGGTAACCCAAGTTATGTTTTTTCCTCCTCGAAAGGTGGATTATTCCCCCCGGAGGTTGTGGCCCGTTTTCGCTTTTACATACTTTTGGCACTTGCGCGTCTACAAAGTCCAGATGTTTCTTTGCGATTGTGTTTGTGCCCTTTTGCCCCAGGTCTCTCGGCCACAGGAGGGTATGTGCAGTTCCCTGCGGGTGTAACTGTTCCTGAGTGTTGTGCCTTTCATTACAGGCTGGCTTGCCTTTGTGTTCTACTCAGACACGTTTTTGAGCTGTTTTGGGACCCTATCCTTCTCGGTTATGGGACTCACGTGTCTCCTTTGAATGGCTCACCTCGTTAGACATGGGGGAATGAAGTAATCTCCTTTAAGTCTTGTTATCGAGATCCTTCCCAGTTTTGTTGGAAGAACAGGGTTTCCGTTAGGCTGGTTCTGCTGATCTTTCTGTTCTTCTTAGGCGTTAACCCTCGGGTTGCCTGTTATTTTATCCGGTTAGGATGAATTTTATTTTTCGTACTATTTTTCCTGTGGGAACTTTCTCTGGGATCGATACTCACTATTTGCTTCTACGAAAGTTATTTGGGGCACATTAGTCCTATGTTTGTCTTTTTTTTCTTCCTCCCTCTCTGAGGGCAGATTTAGTCAGCTTGGCAGTTATGACCCTGGTTGCAGGCCAGTCCTGCTTGGGTTCAGATCTTCTGTCTCGTGGCTTATTCAGACACGTGGTACCTATTATACCTTGCTGGTCAGGTTAGGGTGCCGAGTGCTATTAACGTTATTTATGTTTCCTTTTATTTGTTTCAGCTAAGCATTCTCAAGAGGACTTGCGGGTTCGTGTGGCTCTCGGGATTGTTTCAGACCTAAATAGCCGTCTCTCTGGTGACTGGGTCAGTGAATTTTGCTATGTCACTCTCTGTTGCTTCCGATACCCTCGTAACCTAGAGTATTCCTTCCCACGTGGTGGGAAAATTAGAGGGTTTAGCGCCTCTTTTCCGCCGTTCAGGGTGGTGTTGCTTTAGGAAATTGTCCTTTTTGGACTTGTTCATTTAGTTGTTCTCTTCTTCATTGAGACCTCTTGGATTGTCCGTTCTCCTTGTGGATGGGTCGCCTTTGGGGGACTTGGATTCCCTTCGGGAGTTTTTGGGCTCCGGTTAGGGGTCCTTCCCCGGTGTTAGGAATGCTCTGCATCTCCTTCTTGGGATAGAAGAGGTCCTAGTGGTTTTCCACTCATATGGTTCAGGTATTGCCATCCAGGTGGCATCCAAACCCATGTTTTACTGTCCTCTGACTTCGAATCTGAGGTGATGTGGAGGCTTGATGTTGCTCTGTTCGGGTGACTTGTCCTCACTGTTCCCCTTGTGTCTGGAGCTTGTGGCTAGCTGGACAGCTAGCTCAGCATTCTACTGCACTGTCGCTACTCTGTACTGTAGCAAACCGAGGGTTGCTAGTTCGATCCCCGGCGAGGTCTACTCAGACTTTCCTCCTTTCAAAGTTGATAAAATGAGCAGCGCCTTGTGTCCCTTAGGGGGATTAGTCGCACTTTTCAAGCACAATCATGTTAACCCTGGCTCTTTGGAGTGTTGGGCTCCTGCAAGGGGTGGTCTCTTCCCTTTGGTTCGGGACTTGCAAGGGCTTCTTGCTTTTGTTATCCAGGTTATTCTGGATTTTTTTCCGTGGGAGGTCTGTTTTTTTTATATCAGACGAGGGATTTATGTGCCTTGAAGATTGTTTAATCTAAACATTTGTGGGACCCAGACTTCTTGTCCTGATATTCTGGTTGTCAAGGGTTTTTACTCTGCGTTTTTCTCTTTGTGGATCCCGCTGTGGGATGTTACCGGACCTTATGATCCTAGGACTGGCCTGGGGGTTCCAGTTTCCAGAGTACTTGGGCTTAGCCCTTGTTCTGGCTGTTCTTTTAGTTATGTTAAGTTTTTTCGGATACATTCTTTATTCAGATGCATTATTCTATTCTGAAGTTTAGAATAGAATAATGCATATGAATAAAGAATGGATCCAAAAAATGAAAGGATCCGAAAAAACGATTTGACTTAACATAACTAATATGCCGGAGATTGCAAAACAAAATTATCTAAAACCGCTTCCACCATCCACTTTGCCAACACTAAATTAAACTATTAACCCCCAAACCGCCATCCCCCCACATCACCAACACTAACTAAAACACTAAATAAACATATTAACCCTTAAACTGTCGTTACCAAACATTGCCAACACTAACTAAACCTATTAACCCCTAAACCGCCGGCCCCCACATTGCAACAACCTAAATCAAATCAGCCAATAGGAATGAGAGCTGCTTAAATCCTATTGGCTGTTTAAATCAGCCAATAGGATTTAAGCAGCTCTCATTCCTATTGGCTGATTTTACATTTTCTGCCAATAGGAATACAACGGTACCCCAATATAAAAGGGGTACCTTTCATTGAATCCTCAGTGTGCGGCAGACGATCGAATGAAGAGGACCTCCACAATGGATCTCCGCCTCCGCACATCCACCGACTGCTCTGCCTCTGCTGGGATGAAGATAGAAGGTGCCAGTCCCGCGATGGATACAGATGGAGTCGCCTGGATGAAGAATTTTTCACCAAACTTCAGCAACTCTGAGTACCGATTTTGGGGTTAGTGTTAGGTATTTTTTTTGGGGGGGGGGTTTAGATTAGGGCTTTTTTTTATTTTAATGGGCCGAAAAAGAGCTGAATGCCCATATTAATGCCCTTTTCAGGGCAATGGGTAGATTAGGGTTTTTTTTATTTCGGGGGGGTTGTAATGTTAGGGGGTGTTTGTTTTTATTTGTTTGCAAAAGAGATGTTAACTTAAGGGCAATGCCCTACAAAAGGCCCTTTTAAGGGCCCTTGGTAGTTTATTATAGATAAGGTATTTTTTATTTTGGGGTGTTTTTTTGTTTTTTTTAAATGGGGTATTGGATAATTTCGTTTGTTATTTTTTGTAATGGTAGCTTTTTTTATTTTTTGTAATTTTAGTGTTTATTATTTTTTGTAATTGTAGTTTTCATTTTTAGTAATCTTAGGTTTTTTTATTTTTAGTAATGTTCGGTTTTATTAGTTTAAGCTTAGGTTTTATTTATTTTTAAACAGGTAGTTAGTTAATAATCGTAACTTTAATTTAGGTCTATTTTAATTATGTTAAAGTTAGGGGGTGTTAGGTTTAGGGTTTAATATAGTTTAATTTAGGTTGTTGCGATGTGGCGGTTTAGGGGTTAATAGGTTTAGTTAGTGTTGGCGATGTGGCGGTTTAGGGGTTAAAAGGTTTAGTTAGTGTTGGTGATGTTTGAGAACGGCGGTTTAGGAGTTAATAGATTTATTTAGTGTTTCAGTTAGTGTCAGGGAACTGCGGTTTAGGGGTTAATAGGTTTATTTAGTGATTTAGTTAGTGTCAGCGATGTCGGAACTGCGGTTTAGATTAGAAAAAATAAAAAATTCTGAGTATGAATAAAGAATGGATCCGAAATCCGGAAACTGATTTATTCATTTTCATAATTTTTCTGGATTTTAGTTATGGTGCCAATTCAGAAATTTGGATTTATTCGAATCTACGAAATCGGCCAAAATTCGTCCGAAAACTAAATCCTGCCGAAACGAATTGCACATGTCTATTACTGACGATATTCCAAAAAACATTCTGCTATACTGCAACAAAGATTTATGTTTCATGTTGGTTAAAGTTAAAAGATGGCAAGAATTTGGTTGGACTTCCATCTACTAATAAGCATTCTTCATGTTCAGTTTAGTAAACATTTTCTCTCCTGCCAATATTGCAAACACGTCTTCCATTTACGTCCGTTCATATTTATCATGTTCCCATTGCAAATTCAGAGCCATACGGAAGTCTCCACACAATCTAATTGATGCATTTTGTTTCCTTATTAGTATAGTGCTAATCCAAATAGCAATGTGTCATATCTTTGGCTCTGCTATATCTTTCAGTTTTAGTGTTACCATGAAATGTTACTTTTCCTTATAGAGTCTGGTGTATACTATTATTTTTTTATCGTTCATTATTTGTATTTGTTTAATAACATAGCTGTTTAATTTATTTTTTACTTGCTTACCTAATGTTTTTATCACATTTTTGGCAAAATAGTGTTAGACCTTTCTTTTTAGAAGGTATAAGGGTAATTTATTTGTTTTTTTTAGCTTTTACTAATACCCATGCTTGCCCTATTGGAAGTATGTGCGTAAGCATATTCCTGTTTTTTTGCAGAGGAATCGCCAAATTGAACATATTTCAATCTTTTATTGTTATAACTGATACAGTAGCATTGTCATTGTTTCTGTTAATTCTACTTAAACTTTTATTCTTTCAATGATGTCAATATATTCATTTTAATATGCTTTATAGGTAACTCATTAGACGCTGAACTTGAATCTTGCCACTGAAACTTATATATATATAATTTAATTTTTTATTTTTTTTGCATTTTCTAGGTTGAACTGTTTATCTAGCTTTTTTTATCATTTTACATACACACGTTATATTCCCCATTTTCCCACAAGAATGGCACATTGCTTCTGTAAATTTACAGGTATTTGCATTATGATTTTCTGTTCCACATCTGTAGCGCTGAATCCGTTTATTAAAATAATTTTGTCTTTTTTTAACGTCACTATAACATATGTCTTCCTGCAATGTTTTGTGTGAAGATGTACATTTTTGCAATAAATGTGAATCTTTATTAGCTTGCTCCATAACAGATCTTCTTCTGCAAATAGGCTTTTTTGATAGCTTCATTATTCATCCCTATTCTAAACATATCTCTAAGAGACATTTTTTAAATATTTGCCAAAATCACACGTATTAGCTATTTTATTTTTAATTCCCCATATATCCAGCAACTGTTTAATGCATTTCTTGTCTCCTACTGTAAAAGCGATATATTTCGGCAATTTCTAATGTTCAATGCTGAAAATGATCTGAGAGTATTCTATGGAGTTCTGTAAGTGACTTATTTGTAGATTTTATATTCTGGATGTGTAAAATCTTTTAGAGTTTAATATGTTATTGCTCCTAGTGCTGTTAAAAATATGAGTACAAACTTAAGCTCCCATTTATTAAGCTACGGACGCAGCTTGGCGCCTGTGCAGGCCTGAAATGCTAGTTAAGTAGCTGCCCAGGTTGCTCACCAAAAATGGGCCGGCATCTAAACTTCCATTCTTACTTTTCAAATAAAGATACCAAGAGAATGAAGAAAATTTGATAATAGGAGTAAATTAGAAAGTTGCTTAAAATTGCATGCTCTATCTGAATCAAGAAAGAAAAAAAATTGGGTTCAGTATCCCTTTAATCTCTGCAGCTTCAGCCCATCTCACCCACACTTAAAGGGATATTAATGTCTGCAAGTATTTTTGCCAGTCTTTGCAATTTTTAATTACTCAATAGGGTCAAGGTTAATAGATATTCAATCATGTAATAGTAAATATTAGGAATGTGCATTCGGCAATTTTGTTTACTAACAAATGCGAAACAAGGTGGCTGCTCACGGCATTCAGCTATTTACGGAGCCAA